>NC_054712.1:48981186-49193686 GCF_016097555.1 Gigantopelta aegis | reverse complement strand
AGTAGTAGTAGTAGTAGTAGTAATAATAATACTAGTAGTAGTAGTAGTAGTAATAATAATACTAGTAGTAGTAGTAGTAGTAGTAGTAGTAGTAGTAATAGTAGTAGTAGTAGTAGTAGTAGTAATAGTAGTAGTAGTAGTAGTAGTAATAATAATAGTAGTAGTAGTAGTAGTAGTAGTAGTAAGTAATAATAATACTAGTAGTAGTAGTAGTAGTAGTAGTAGTAGTAGTAGTAGTAGTAGTAGTAGTAGTAGTAGTAGTAGTAGTAGTAGTAGTAGTAGTAGTAGTAGTAGTAGTAGTAGTAGTAGTAGTAGTAGTAGTAGTAATAGTAATAATAATACTAGTAGTAGTAGTAGTAGTAGTAGTAGTAGTAGTAGTAGTAGTAGTAATATAATAATACTAGTAGTAGTAGTAGTAGTAGTAGTAGTAGTAATAATAATAATACTAGTAGTAGTAGTAGTAGTAGTAGTAGTAGTAGTAGTAATAATAATAATACTAGTAGTAGTAGTAGTAGTAGTAGTAGTAGTAGTAGTAATAATAATACTAGTAGTAGTAGTAGTAGTAGTAGTAGTAGTAATAATACTAGTAGTAGTAGTAGTAGTAGTAGTAGTAGTAATAATAATACTAGTAGTAGTAGTAGTAGTAGTAGTAGTAGTAGTAGTAGTAGTAGTAGTAATAATAATAATACTACTAGTAGTAGTAGTAGTAGTAGTAGTAGTAGTAGTAATAATAATAATACTAGTAGTAGTAGTAGTAGTAGTATAGTAATAATAATACTAGTAGTAGTAGTAGTAGTAGTAGTAGTAGTAGTAGTAGTAGTAGTAGTAGTAGTAGTAGTAGTAGTAGTAGTAGTAATAATACTACTAGTAGTAGTAGTAGTAGTAGTAGTAGTAGTAGTAGTAGTAGTAGTAGTAGTAGTAGTAGTAGTAGTAGTAGTAGTAGTAGTAGTAGTAGTAGTAGTAGTAGTAGTAGTAATAATAATAATAATAATAATAAATAATAATAATAATAAATGCTTTATTTATTGAAGTGAACAAATGATAACAAATAAATTGTTTTGTATACATACTTAATTGAGGCTTTGATGTCCACCAGTCGTGGCAGTCGAGGATGATTCGACAAAAAATATGCAATGAGGACAAACAATGAGCAGAGGATGTGAGCGCCACCTAGTGACAGCATGATGATTCTGTAGAGGTCGCCGCTGATGCCAGTTATCACAGGGTAGGGGCTGAAATGTAAACACATTCAGAACAATATTCAATTCAAATATTTATATAACACAAATCCATTTGAATAATGCCAAGATATACATATAAAATCATGTAAAATGTGTACGTAATTTTAGTCCACTGAAAAACTAATCCAAGAATTGGCCCACTGAATATGGGCCTGACCTAAATAAATTACCATTGTTTATCTCACTTGAATATGTTTATTCCTATCTTATTACATACATGTACCTATTCAATCTTACTATAGCGATAAAGACATTTTGAAACCATGTGATAAATTTATTTTGTATTGCACATATGTGCGATGTGGACCAGGAATTTTAAATGGTGAATTCCCTTTTTGTTTTTTAAATATTATTATTATTATTATTTAATTTTAATATGTTTATGTTAATAACTATAATAACAATTAATATAATAATCGTGACTTAATCAAAAGTAATAATAATGACCTGATCAAAGATCAAAAGTACTGTTACATTTAAATTAAACAAGCATTCAAGGACCATTTCTCTGTAAAACAAAACGGGTAAATCGCCATGATAAAGCTATTTATCCTGCAACCATCAGTTCTATTCACAGAATATGATGACGGATAAAGCAAAGTGATATCCTGCTACTAGCAGGATATGACTTTTGACGTCACTCATGTGACGTCAAATACACAACTACATTAAAAAAATGCTCATCTGACTTCTAGGTCATCGTACAATGTGGTTGAAATAACAGAAATAATAGCTTTTCCCCTTACTTTTTATGGTCTGCAGGATAAAGATAGTAACTAGTTAATAGTACAACAGGTAGTATAGCTGATTTATCCTGTTCAGGCTCAATGAGAAATTCCATTCAGCAGAGCCTTGCAGAATTTCCCATTCTTACATCACAGGATAAAGCAGATATCCGACATCATTAACTAGTTATTTTCTATGTACAAAATGTTTATATTATATTACAAACAAAAAAAAGGTCTCGAAAATATACTACTCAAAAGAATTTAAGGGTCAGACGATATTTTCGACATTATTTTCTGAATGTCAATTATATTAGCTAGACCATAATGTCACGCATGGTATTGTTCCATTTTGACGAAAGTGGGTCTAAGCAACCCATAAATGAATTGAAATCCACTGTCATTGACACTGTCGACTAGTTCTAATGGCGAAAACATGCTTACATTTACATGTAAATTAGGGCGAAAGCGAAAGGTCTGCTAAGTGCCCATAACTTGCTTTTTCACAAAGCGCTTCATTTGCACGCTTTGCACGTGTATTCCATGTTCCCAATGCTGAATTTCTGTATAATTGGAGCTTGCGTTCGTGTACGGTGCACACTCCAAATTCGACAATGGTACGACTTCATCTGACTATCGAAGATCGAGGAAGGGCTATTGCTTGGCTTCAGGATGGCAATACGCAAAGAAATGTTGCTCTGAGACTTGGTGTCAGTCAGAGTGTCGTTGGCCGACTGTGGCAACGGTACCAAGCAACGAATTCTGTTCGAAATCATCCACGTTCGGGAAGACCCCGAAGCACTACAAATAGAGAGGACCGCTACATCACCAATATGAATCTACGTCAATGCACAGCCACTGCACGCCGATTACGTGACAATCTGCAGACTGCGACTGGAACTCGAGTGTCTGATCAAACCATACACAATCGTCTGAGAGCCAATAATCTACGCTGCCGTCGCCAGGCTGTTCGACCACCACTCCTACCACGTCACAGAACGGCCAGACGTCACTGGTGCACGCTTCATCTGCGATGGCAACGTGTTCAGTGGGGTCGAGTGATGTTCACTGATGAGTCCAGGTTTAGTCTCCAGTTCAACGACGGTCGGGTTCATGTCTACAGACGTCCTGGGGAGCGCTTCGCTGACGTTAACGTTAGACAATGTCACCGGTTCGGTGGTGGCAGCGTCATGGTGTGGGGCGGCATCTCTATCCACCACAGGACCCCCCTCTATGTGGTGGATGGCAATCTGAATGGAATCCGCTATCTGAATGAGATTATCCGGCCGTTGGTTCTCCTAGGCCTTCAGCAGATTGGCGGCAGGGCAGTTCTGCAGGATGACAATGCCAGACCCCACCGCGCCAGGGTGGTAACGGACTTTCTCAGACAACAAGGTATTGCCAGGATGGATTGGCCAGCATATTCGCCTGAATTGGCCCCAACAGAGCACGCCTGGGACGAATTAGGCAGGAGAGTTCGGGATAACCATGCCCCTCCGGCCAACCTTCATGATCTGGGTCAACTTCTTATGGCAGAGTGGCAGGCCATTCCCCAAGAGTTCTTCAGACGTCTGATCAACAGCATGAGGCAACGATGTGTCGAGTGTATTCGCGTCAGGGGTGGATTCACACACTATTAAACGAATGTTCTAATGTGTAAAATCCATGTTTGACAACCTTCAACTTTGACAGCATGTCATGTGACTTTCTTGTATACAGTGACGTTTATTTGTGGGTTTTTGTAAATATGGGACAATAAATTATATTTTTGGTGTAGTTTACATCATCAATCTAATACACTCTGAAACTTATTTGGTTATAAATTTTTGACCCTTAAATTCTTTTGAGTAGTATATACATATTCATATCTCTTACGTTCAAGGGCCATAACTTTGTCCAAAATAAGTATAATGTCACAAAAGTCAAACATAAAATCATTCTTTAACAGTACATTATAATGCTATACCCAAAATTGGCATTTCTATTGGCACTGTGAAATAAAGTCCTAAAACAAATTTTCGTATCACCTTGATATCTCAAGTCACTGTGGAAAAAAAATATCCAGAACAATGTACATGTATTTGGGACAGAAGGAATGGATGAACAGACAGACAGACAGACAGAGAGAAAGACAGACAGACAGACTGGCAGACAGACAAACAAAGAGACAGACAGACAGAGATGAAACCTACAGTCCCCTCTCGTTGTACCAGTAAGGGACTAATACGAATATAGCAATGAAAAGTACGACGCACTCATTGAGTCCGGGACACACTCCGCTGATGTTCTGCTGGTTGGCGCTGATCACGTCGGCGCAGTCCTCCATCGAGGCCTTGGCATCCCATGTCCACAGCATCAGGATGTTGATGGCCAGACTCAGAAGAATGGCGCCGTAGTTCCAAAACAGCCTGCAACAATGAAACAAAGAAGAGCTCTTTGTTACTTCGTTTTTAATTATAATTTGCACTACATTTGATATTTACGAATGTCAACTGACAGAGCTTAAAAGTATCAAACTCATCAACCAATGAACAAAATGATATTATGATATAATGAGTTTTGTCAAAACAAAAAAACACATTTCGAGTGTGTTTGGATGCATGTGTAAGTAATTACAATGTATGCATGAATGGTTTTTGCATGCATGTGCAGACTCATAGGAACCAGGGGGGCATGTGCCCCCTCCCCATACCCTACACACACTTGAGGATGACAAAGTATGTTTTTTTGTCAAACTCTATATAAATAAAGGTAAAAATATAGATATGATCGTAGACCAGTGGTAAAATGCTCGCTTGATGCACAGTCGGTTTAGGATCGATCCCCATCAGTGGCCTCATTGGGCTATTTCTCGTTCCAGCCAGTGCTCCACAACTGGTGTAACAAAGGCCATGGTATGTACTATCCTGTCTGTGTGGGATGGTGCATATAAAAGATCCCTTGCTGCTAATTAAAAAGAGTAGCCCATAAAGTGGCGACAGCGGGTTTCCTCTCTATAT
Source organism: Gigantopelta aegis (assembly GCF_016097555.1). Classification (NCBI taxonomy): domain Eukaryota; kingdom Metazoa; phylum Mollusca; class Gastropoda; order Neomphalida; family Peltospiridae; genus Gigantopelta; species Gigantopelta aegis. The sequence goes on along the minus strand of NC_054712.1, from coordinate 49,188,721 downwards.
TTATGTGGTCCTCAAGCATACGTCTGACACCATATAACCATAAATAAAAATGTGTTGAGTGTGTTGTTAAATAAAACATTTCTTTCCTTCCCCCACTGCCTCACTAGAAGTTGTGCTCCCCACTCCAAATATGATTCCAATTGGCCTGATGTATCTGCACATATGTGTATGCTCTATGGAGTGAAGGGGGCAGGACGTATCCCAGTGGTAAAGTGCTCACTTGATGCATCGATCCCCATCGATGGGCCAAATGGGCTATTTTTCATTTCAGCCAGTGCATCATGACTGGTATATCAAAGGCTGTGGTATGTTGTATCTTATCTGTGGGATGGTGCATATAAAAGATCCCTTGCTACTAATGGAAAAATGTAGAGGGTTTCTTCTCTAAAGCTATACATCAGAATTACCAAATGTTTGACATCCAACAGTTGAAGATTAATAAATCAATGTGCTCTAGTGGTGTCATTAAACAAAAACAAACTTTAACTATGGAGTGAAATGACATATTATGTACTTTGAAAAGATTTAAAAGGAATTGTCACATATTTGTAAAACTATCCCTTGGGCTCTGTCGGGTAGAAAAAAAGATGCAATATCACACTACTTTTATTGCATTGATTTAGGAGATGTTCCAAAATATTTGATCTATATGCGAGGGTATATGTAGAAAATTGAATTTTAATTAATATGTGACTGTAACATTCCACTCACCAGCCGTTAGTGAACATTTTGGCGATATCTGACTGTAACAATTCCACTCACCAGCCGTTAGTGAACATTTTGGCGATATCTGACTGTAACATGCCACTCACCAGCCGTTAGTGAACATTTTGGCGATATCTGACTGTAACATGCCACTCACCAGCCGTTAGTGAACATTTTGGCGATATCTGACTGTAACTTTCCACTCACTAGCCGTTAGTGAACATTTTGGCGTTATCTGACTAACATTCCACTCACCAGCCATTAGTGAACATTTTGGCAATATCTGACTGTAACATGCCACTCACCAGCCGTTAGTGAACATTTTGGCAATATCTGACTGTAACATGCCACTCACCAGCCGTTAGTGAACATTTTGGTGATATCTGACTAACATGCCACTCACCAGCCGTTAATGAACATTTTGGCGATATCTGACTAACATTCCACTCACCAGCCGTTAGTGAACATTTTGGCGATATCTGACTGTAACATTCCACTCACCAGCCGTTAGTGAACATTTTGGTGATATCTGACTGTAACATGCCACTCACCAGCCGTTAGTGAACATTTTGGTGATATCTGACTGTAACATGCCACTCACCAGCCGTTAGTGAACATTTTGGTGATATCTGACTGTAACATGCCACTCACCAGCCGTTAGTGAACATTTTGGTGATATCTGACTTTAACATGCCACTCACCAGCAGTTAGTGAACATTTTGGTGATATCTGACTGTAACATGCCACTCACCAGCAGTTAGTGAACATTTTGGTGATATCTGACTGTAACATGCCACTCACCAGCCGTTAGTGAACATTTTGGCGATATCTGACTGTAACATGCCACTCACCAGCCGTTAGTGAACATTTTGGTGATATCTGACTTTAACATTTCACTCACCAGCCGTTAGTGAACATTTTGGTGATATCTGACTGTAACATTCCACTCACCAGCCGTTAGTGAACATTTTGGTGATATCTGACTGTAACATTTCACTCACCAGCCGTTAGTGAACATTTTGGCAATATCTGACTAACATTCCACTCACCAGCCATTAGTGAACATTTTGGCAATGGGGTTGTTGAGAATCTTCTTCTGGTATGAAATGTCCTTGAGGATGTCTCGAGTCCAGCTCATCAGGTCGCGGATCTTGTTGCTAGGCGACGACCGGTCCACATTCCACTTCAGTTTCTCCTTCACCTCTTCACGCAGAACAGACTGCAAAGCATGGTAAAAAAACGTAAGGTTTCCATTTTACAGATCACTTTTTAACATTGGTGCTATACATATTAGCCACTTAATTACATTATGGGGGGGATACATTGCCCAATGGAAAGTGCTCACTTGAATCATGTTCAGTCTGGGATTGATCTCCGTCTGTGGGCCCACTGGGCTATTTTTCATTAAAGCCAGTGCACCATGACTGGTATATGAAAGGCTGTGGTATGTGTTATCCTGTCTGTAAAAGATCTCTTAACTTGCTACTAATGGAAAAATGTAGCGGGTTTCGTCACTAAAAACTATATGTGAAAATTACCAAATGTTTGACATCCAATGTCCGATGATTAATACATCAATGTACATGTACTCTAGTGGTGTCATTAAACAAAACAAACTTTTAATCGCATTATGATCACCCACTGAGGTCAGAACTATTGTTTGTGATAGTCTTGATTATAAAAATAAATACTTGACCTTCAATGTTTTTTGTCAGCAATATTAGTACGAGCATTCACCGGCGCCAACAAATGTTCATATCTCTTAAATTCAAGAGCCTTAACTCTGTCAAAAATGGTCAAATACTCATGAATGTCAAATTTGATCTGTCATTCTACATGCATGATAAAGGGTGGGGAGGGATAGACTCCAGAAAACTATCTGATCTACAGACAAACCAAATGATGAACAGATGGAGATAAAACCTACAGTACATGTAGTTCGGCACTTAAGGTTATTTCAAAGCTACGATCGCTTCAAAAACAGACCAGAAATGAAAAACATCTTACAAGTTTAAAACATCTTACAAGTTTAAAACATCTTACAAGTTTAAAACATTTTACTAACCTTGTTTTTCACTCGGAAGTTGGCCTTCTGCAAAACATCATCTTTGACGATTTCAATGGAGGAACAGTTTTTCTTATAGTAGTCCAGAGCTCGTTGATTCTCTGGTGCCAGTATCACATCTACAGATATATAATAATTTGTTTGTTTGGTAGGTATTAACATGCTTATATCCTGAGGGTTCAAACATGCTTACCGTGGGCACAGCCTCTGTTAAAATTAGGGATTGTTCCCATAGTAAGATGGGAAGGGGAAGGGGGAAATGCGATGGACAGAAATTTGCAATACATTAGTCTAATAATACAATTTAATTCAGCCAAACAAATGTGCACTAGTTTAAAATTTGGGCACAAATTTACAATGTTCACTAAAAATAAAATTAAATATAATTTAATTTTAGGTTAGTATATAAAGAACATACCAGAGGTGGATCTATGGAGGAGGGGGGGGCTGGGGTCCGGCCCCCTCCCCTAAATTTTGTGAATTATAATTTTCTTATATATTAATCTTCTTTCTTTTTTTTACGATCCCTCTCCAAACCACCCCCAAAGTTCCCTTGGCATTCTGCCTCATGTCATTGGGGCCCCCCCTAAATGGATGTTCTGGATCCGCCACTGCATACAGTACCAAAATAAACTCTGCAGGTCTGCTATCATATATTACAGTCATTGTATTTTTTATATAAAAGAATACGAAACTGTTGTGATTAACATTAAGTATTATTAAAATGTGACAGAAGTGATTTTTAAAAATAGTATCAGAATGTGACAGAAGTGACCGTTAAAAATATCAGAACATGATAGAAGTGAATATCAGGAACTGACTCTTTTTCACATATTAGAATGTAAAAAATTAAGAAACATTTTTAAATATCAGAATGAGAAAAAAAGTGTTATTTTAAAACAATATTACAATATGAAAGAAGTATCCTTTTAAAGGGACATTCCTGAGTTTGCTGCAATTTTTAAGATGTTATCGACTAATAAAGACTTTTTAACGATTGTAATTACATACCAAATATATTTTACTGCATAAAATATTAGTGGCTGTATATTAAATGTGTTTCTGATCATTCTAATACATTTGTATTTGTACTAGGTTAAATTTATTTCCTGAAATATTGTTTTTCGAACGTACGAAATTATTTGAAGACAAAATCCAGTTTGGGCTTGTTACAAATATTAAGATGACCAGAGACAAGAAAATATATTTAATATGTAAATTTAATCGTAGAAATATTTTATTAGTCAGAAACATCTTACAATGCAGGAAACTCAGGAATGTCCCTTTAAATAATACTAGAATTTGATGGAACCGACTTTTTTTAAATAACACCAGAATACATGCGATAGAAGAGCCTGTTTTGTATCAGCAGCAAACATACTTTTACAATTATAACAAATAACTATAATTAAGCAGAAATGTTAGAATGTGAAAGAAATGATAATTTTAACTGATGATACAGAATAAAAATATTTGAGAAACAGTATCAATTAAACAAAAATGTTTAGTGATTTCCCTAGAAATTTGGCAAGACATGGTAGACCAAACACTTTTGGGGCATTTTCACCATTTTCGGGGCACTTGTTTTTCATTAAAAATACACAAAAATTAATGGAAATAAACATTAATGTAATTTATGTGCTTGCTTTAATAAATGAATGGCAAAAGATGTAAAAGGCATATTTTATTAATTAATGATACCTTTTGGTTGTTTTATAAAGGCAGTTTTAGAATTAATTAGTGAAAAAGGCTTGTTTAATCTCAGGGCAGCATGGTGCTGTTTAAGGCAAGCTGGTGCTAGACTATTGAGGCATGGTGCTGCACCATGCCAAAACAAGCTAGGGAAAACACTAATGTTACAATGAAAGAAAAGTGACTATAGCTGACCGTCAAGATGGTGGATATCGATGTCGGTCATCCGTGCAAGAATCATGTAAAAACTGAAACCAACATCGGCGATCATCTCCTTCAGGGCATTCTTCTTCTTCCCCTTCTGAAACAACAGTCAAATACGTCACAACACTGTCAACTGTCAGCAGGTATGTCAAGAAAATTAATTAGATGGCATAATTGTCTCCAATTACATACTGTGTAGTAAGTAAAAGAAGTGTAACAATGGCTGACTATTAATAATTCAATAAGGATAAAATATGTACATTGTATAATTTTGTATTCATTTCATTTCAACTTATTTTCGTGCTTATATCTAATTAAGGTTCAAGCATGCTGTCCTGGGTACACACCTCAGCTATCTGGGCGGTCTGTTGTTAGTTACACATTACACATATCCATTGAAGCCTTAAGAAGTCACTCTGGGTTGGAGCCAGTAGTGAGCTGTGAACCCTGTACCTACCAGCCTGTAGTCTGATGGCTTAACCACTGCGCCACCATGGCCAGTCAATTTTGTATTTTGTTGTCTCATTATCAATAGTCCTTTTCTATCACATGAAAACCATTACTAATCTATGACTATAACTGACAGCAGTGGTACAATAAAACTAACTAATTATACATTTACATGCAACAAAATTATATAATTATACATTATTATAATCCAAATTAAACCTACACTAAACATAACAGCTTATCATAGTTAGGTATGACCACGAAAATGTACTTTATATAAACAATTTAAAACAGGAATAAATTACTCATCTTCAAACAACATTTTGTTACTTTTTGGACTAACAATTACAGCTTATACCACATATATTTTGGTTCAAATCTTAGAATTATAAGTTACAAAACACAAATTTTCTAATATTAATAACACAAACTTTTTAATATTAATAATATCCAACATACGACAACTCCCTGCAGAACACTCCCCCCGAATGGCGATATAGACTTTTTAATATTAATAATATGCATCATACAACAACTCCCTGCAGAACACTCCCCCCGAATGGCGCTATAGACTTTTTAATATTAATAATATCCAAATACGACAACTCCCTGCAGAACACTCCCCCCGAATGCCGCTGTAGACTTTTTAATATTAATAATATGCATCATACAACAACTCCCTGCAGAACACTCCCCCCGAATGGCGCTATAGACTTTTTAATATTAATAATATCCAAATACGACAACTCCCTGCAGAACACTCCCCCCGAATGCCGCTATAGACTTTTTAATATTAATAATATGCATCATACGACAACTCCCTGCAGAACACTCCCCCCGAATGCCGCTATAGACTTTTTAATATTAATAATATGCATCATACAACAACTCCCTGCAGAACACTCCCCCCGAATGGCGCTATAGACTTTTTAATATTAATATATCCAACATACGACAACTCCCTGCAGAACACTCCCCCCGAATGCCGCTATAGACTTTTTAATATTAATAATATGCATCATACAACAACTCCCTGCAAAACACTCCCCCCGAATGCCACTATAGACTTTTTAATATTAATAATATGCATCATACAACAAGTCCCTGCAGAACACTCCCCCCGAATGGTGCTATAGACTTTTTAATATTAATATATCCAACTTACGACAACTCCCTGCAGAACACTCCCCCCGAATGCCGCTATAGACTTTTTAATATTAATAATATGCATCATACGACAACTCCCTGCAAAACACTCCCCCCGAATGCCACTATAGACTTTTTAATTTTAATAATATGCATCATACGACAACTGCCTGCAGCACACTGCCCCCGAATGCCGCTATAGACTTTTTAATATTAATAATATCAAACATACAACAACTCACTGCAGCACACTGCCCCCGAATGCCACTATAGACTTTTTAATATTAATAATATGCATCATACAACAACTCCCTGCAGCACACTCCCCCCGAATGCCGCTATAAACATTTTAATATTAATAATATCCAACATACGACAACTCCTTGCAGCACACTGCCCCCGAATGCTGCTATAGACTTTTTAATATTAATAATATGCATCATACAACAACTCCCTGCAGCACAATCCCCCCGAATGCCATTATAGACTTTTTAATATTAATAATATGTAACATACGACAACTCCCTGTCACCGAATGCCGCTATAGACTTTTTAATATTAATAATATCCAACATACGACAACTCCCTGCAGCACACTCCCCCCGAATGCCGCTATAGACTTTTTAATATTAATAATATCCAACATACGACAACTCGCTGCAGCACACTCCCCCCGAATGCCGCTATAGACTTTTTAATATTAATAATATCCAACATACGACAACTCCCTGCAGCACACTCCCCCCGAATGCCGCTATAGACTTTTTAATATTAATAATATCCAACATACGACAACTCCCTGCAGCACACTCCCCCCGAATGCCGCTATAGACTTTTTAATATTAATAATATCCAACATACGACAACTCCCTGCAGCACACTCCCCCCGAATGCCGCTATAGACTTTTTAATATTAATAATATCCAACATACGACAACTCGCTGCAGCACACTCCCCCCGAATGCCGCTATAGACTTTTTAATATTAATAATATCCAACATACGACAACTCCCTGCAGCACACTCCCCCCGAATGCCGCTATAGACTTTTTAATATTAATAATATCCAACATACGACAACTCCCTGCAGCACACTCCCCCCGAATGCCGCTATAGACTTTTTAATATTAATAATATCCAACATACGACAACTCCCTGCAGCACACTCCCCCCGAATGCCGCTATAGACTTTTTAATATTAATAATATCCAACATACGACAACTCCCTGCAGCACACTCCCCCCGAATGCCGCTATGGACTTTTTAATATTAATAATATCCAACAATGCAGCACACTCCCCCCGAATGCCGCTATGGACTTTTTAATATTAATAATATCCAACATACGACAACTCCCTGCAGCACACTCCCCCCGAATGCCGCTATGGACTTTTTAATATTAATAATATCCAACATACGACAACTCCCTGCAGCACACTCCCCCCGAATGCCGCTATAGACTTTTTAATATTAATAATATCCAACATACGACAACTCCCTGCAGAACACTCCCCCCGAATGCCGCTATAGACTTTTTAATATTAATAATATCCAACATACGACAACTCCCTGCAGCACACTCCCCCCGAATGCCGCTATAGACTTTTTAATATTAATAATATCCAACATACGACAACTCCCTGCAGAACACTCCCCCCGAATGCCGCTATAGACATTTTAATATTAATAATATCCAACATACGACAACTCCCTGCAGCACACTCCCCCCGAATGCCGCTATAGACTTTTTAATATTAATAATATCCAACATACGACAACTCCCTGCAGAACACTCCCCCCGAATGCTGCTATGGACTTGGCCGAATGCAGGGCACCACCAGGTTCATTGAGCTTCCCAAGACCGTCGAACTTGGTCTTCTCTGACTGGTGCATCTCGTAGCATGCAGTCATACACCGGATCACAGCATCCCGGTCTAGAGCATCCTTCACCTCCTGCAGAAAATAAACAGTTTAACTAACATACTAGAGCACATCAGCTATTAGATGTCTGGGCAAGACGTAGCCCAGTGGTAAAGCACTCGCTTGATGTGCGGTTGGTCTAGGATCGATCCGCATCAGTGGACCCATTGGGCTATTTCTCATTCCAACCAGTGCACCACGATTGGTATATCAAAGGCCATGGTATGTGCTATCCTGTCTGTGGGATGGTGCATATAAAAGATCCCTTGCTGTTCATCAAAAAGAGTAGCCCATGAAGTGGCAACAGCAGATTTCCTCTCTCAATATCTGTGTGGTCCTTAACCATATGTCTAACACCATATAACGAAAAATGAAATGTGTTGAGTGCGTCATTAAATAAAACATTTTATAATTCTGACATATAGCTTTAGATGAAACCCTCTACATTTTTCCATTAGCAAAAAGGGATTTTTTATATACTCTTTACCACAAAAAGGACAGCACATACCATGGCCTGTGATATACCATTGGGGAATTGGCTGAACTGGTGGTAAACCAGTAACAGAAAATGTGAAATTGTGAAATTGAAATTGTGATAGTTGCCCGGTGGGCAACCAGTAGCTGAAGTTTGGTTGCCCAACATCATCTCTTGGTTGCCCACATATTTCATAAAACATTTTATGAATACAATTTTGAACTGTCTTTAAAATGAAACTGAAATTTAAAATGTTTTTATTATTATCATTACTTATCAGTTTAGTTTTATTTCTTTTTTAACATTATTTATCTACTGCTCATCTTCGCTTAGGCTGAAAAAAAGTTTGTTTTGTTTAACGACACCACTGGAGCACACTGATTAATTAATCATCGGCTATTGAATGTCAAACATTTAGTAATTCTGACTCGTAGTCATCAGGGGAAACCTGCTACATTTTTCCTAATGCAGCAAGGGATCTTTTATATGCACTTTCCCACAGACAGGAAGGCACATACCACAGCCTTTGTCCGGTTGTTGTGCACTGGTTGGAACGAGAAACAACCCAATCAGCTGAATGGATCCACAGAGGTGGTTCGATCTCGCTTGGGCTGTCACAGTCATAATACTTGATGAACTCAGGGCTCATCCAAGATTAAAAATACCTGTTGCCATAAAAATTGCCAAATGGGATTTTTATTTACCATAATGAAAATGTTTTAGCCAAAATTGTTTTGTGTAGTACTGTATAGAGTATTTATATATGAATATGAAACTTGTATCTTTTTCAGCTAATTATGTACAAACTGGAATACATCTGAATAACAAAATTATCCCCGATCAAAATCAAAGACAGCAATGGGGTTAGGGGCAGTTAATATATTACTTTGATTTTTCAGTGGGTGAGGGGAGATATGCAGAGTTGGAAGCCAATGCCCTCTGCAAACACACCCAACATTCTAAGGCCTATGGCATTAATAAAAATCTGAGAGCCAATACTCTTCTTCTTTTTTTAAACAGTGCTCATTATTTCTGTAAAATAGCAATCTTTATTTTGGTTTGAACTGCTTTTAATTGTATTTTAAAATAACCCATCTATTCCACACCCCAACAATTTCGTAATTTGCGCCATTTTGTTGATTTGCGCGTCGTGTTAAATGCTTGTTGTTGATTTCAGCTTGTAAAATACGTAGCCTAAGAATGCTGACTTCACGTTATGACAACTATCCATTTACGTCAAAAGGTTTTGATTAAAAAGATAATGAATTCAAACTTTACGGTCTTTTTAAAATCTAGCTAACTTTTGAGATGTCACCTCACAGTCAACAAATTTATATAATATTTTATCTAACAAATATCATGATTATTGTGAACTAATTGTGTTCAGTGTACGTTTAACTGCAATTTGTATAAATACTGCATGTTCGTTTCTCGCGATCGCGAAATGCATGAATGCGAAATTAACAAAGACAACGGAAATAAATAAATGAAACAGCAATTAAGTATTCATTAATGCGAACAACTATTTGGTGGTGGGTTTTTTTTCTCACAAATTTACATCAAGATTTACTTACGTGTAATCGTATTGTTTAACGTCTGCAACAATGTCTTTTCACATGTGCAAGTCTCGGCTGACTGTCAAGCGTGACCTATATGCACATTGAGAACAGCCAACGAATGTTTTCTAAACGTTTGCGAACTATGCGATTGGTTCCCAACGTGGACATTGGGTTTAACGTGAAGCACATAAACCAGTTTAGCGGACGTTTTTGTTTTGCTTGGTCTACCTGAACTCGGCCCTAGCCTACTTGTCTTTGGCCCTGAACAAGCATGTGTATTGAAACTGACACGCAATTTCGGTCCGTTTTTATTACTTTGGCTCAAAGACTTTACAGTTAAAATAACACGCTACAGATTTTTCAGACTTTTCTTGCATACATGTTGCCGTTAAAATTAATAACTGTGATTATTAAAATAAGCAAACATTGTTATGCTGAATTCTTGATGACACCGCTTCTCGTTACCAGTCGCGAGATCTGTTAATATTTGGCATTATTATTATATGTTAGGTGTCAGATAGATTATTTAACCGACTGTTCACATCGGAAGATAGAAAATGGCTTAGCCAAATTTTTAGCTCAGAACTGGATGCTTGTTGGTGTTGTTTGTGGCCTTTCACATGTCTTGTGCCCTTTGCTAATAGCCACCATTCTGAAATGTATCTGTCTGCATTGAACTCATCAAAATCGTGCACGGTGGACGCTGAGTGGATGGCAGCGTTAGGGTGGATATTTATATTGCCTGTCAGTCAAGTTATCAGTTTCGATACTTTTGAATTGCCCGTGATTGTCCGAGTGTCGGGAAGTTTTGTTTTTCATTTTACTTGTTTTATGATTTTCTTGGTTGCCCGCCGGGACAACTGTTTGACAAAGAATGGTTGCCCGCAACATATTTTGGTTGTCCCGGGCACGCAGACAACCGATTTGTGCACCCCTGTTTACTAATGCAAAATACAAACCTCAACTACAGGTTTAGTAAACAATTACATTAAAATCAAGAAAGGGCGATATTAATTAAATTACCTTTGCCACCTGTGATGCGCCTGGTCCATTCTCTTCTATCAATGACATAACCAGGGATGCAATGGCCTGTCGCAGGTCTATCACCTGGTGAACACAGAATACAACATTTAACAGGCTACAATGTACAACAATATTCAGCAGTCAATCAGGCTGAAGCAAAAGAGATTTGTGCCATATTTAACAGATTTCTTCTTCTTGTGATCAAAGTCATTTGTAAACAAGGATTTTAAGTTTAATATTGAACTTGCAAGATTTGCAGGTCAATGAAATGATGACATTTCCACATCTTAGTGTAGTTTAGTGTAATTCTTCAAATTAATTACCAAGCAGAACATCTAGATATGTTAAAATATTATCACAGAAAAAAAAGGTTTCAAAGCTTAATTTAAAAAGTTTAAAACTGTTTTCTAATTCTTGAGGTTACTGAAAATAAAGTTTTGAGGTTGCTGGAAATGAAGTTTTGATCTTGCTGGAAATGAAGTTTTGAGCTTGCTGGAAATGATGTTTTGAGGTTACTGGAAATGAAGTTCTGAGGTTGTTGGAAATGAAGTTTTGATGTTTTTTAACCTTTTCTAATGGACAATCTGCTATCTCCCCGGCCCGCAGGATGAAGTTGATGTAGTCGATGACCTTCTTGTCATATATAGACGACCGGTTCTCCTGATTGCCCTGGAATGAGAAACAAAAGCAAAATTAAAACCCAGTGTAGAAATAATTAATACATATATTATATACAGTGAAACCTCTCAAGACCAGACCCTCTGTAAACCAGAATTCCCTCAAAACCGGATGTTTCACAGAGTCCCTTTTTAAAAACCAGGACAGAACTTAACCTCTCTAAACCGGATCCTTTTAATACCAGACATTTGTCTTTGTCCCAAGGGTTTCAGGTTTAGAGGGGTTTCACTGTATCACTACACTGTTGAGGAGAATGATCCCAGTTTGATACAGGCCAGTACCAGGAACTAGGTGGAGGTTGGGTATCATGGGTTTGTATGCACCCTCCCACAAAATGTATTGTAGAAAAATAACTAGATTAATGTAAGGATTGTCTGTTATTTCTTTTACGTTCATTGGGTATGAAAAAAAAAATCATCCGCAAATTGTGTGAATTGGTGAAGCTATTCACATATGTTTCCCGATGATTTTTTTTTTCATACCAAGATGAACACAAAAGAAGTAACAGAATAACTTATTAATTAAATATGAAACATACATAGTTCATGTTTTATTATTATTATTATTATTTGGTTCTAAACAGTAACATTCCATAAGACAAATTACCAATATAAAGTGACATTATCAGACATGACAAACCCCGACGTTATTTTTACATTCATCGAGAAATGAACAAACTCTCGTTGCTACTGTTTGACCAATGGTATGACATTAAATTGTAATGATTGTAACGGAAATTTAATTATTTCATTTTTAAAAAAGATTTATAGTTCGATTTTGAAAAATCCTGCCTAAGATGGTGGTATGTGTATTAATATGTATACTCAACAATGAAAGTTTAGCTAATGTTAAAAGAAATGGCATGACATTTATAAATTAATCTATTTTTATTAATTAGTATACACATCTGAAATGTTTACCATTTACAAACAACATAAATTCATCAACCTTTGCCTTAACACAACAGAAGGACCTGGCTTTCTTTTAAGTTTATTCAACCATGGCATAGTTAGACATCATAAAAGATATTTGCTAAACTTTCGTTGTTGAGCATATATTGAGTGTGTATTAAATATAAGTGTTTTACCGAGCAGAACTCGTTGAGGGTGTTGAAGAGTTGTATGACGAGATCGATGGTCTTGTTGTTGATGGTGGTGTACACGACGTTCAGGAACTGAGCCGTCTCACCCACGATGTTGAATGACTTCACGTTGTCCGGCTGCTCTCGCAAGTAGTCCTAAAACAGAAAATATGAATTAACAAAAAAGAGGCCTTGAAATAGAACACTGAATGATTCAATTACCTGAAACAAATTTCAGGAGATTTTTTTACAATGGCTGGCAGATGACTGAAAAATTTATATTCTTGAGCTCCTCCAAAAATCCAAGACCCTCACCCTCCCCATCCCCCTCCCCCGCCCTCTGTAGTCCATCAGAGAAGATCAATCCTAAAACCATCACACCTGTGGAGAGGTGATAATATACAGTAATAAAATCTTGTCATCTTCATTTCGAGATCACATGTAGTTACTGTTTTTACAACGCTCGGCTCACCTGGAGTCCCCTGCGTTAACCTCATCTGGAGTCCCCTGTGTTAACCTCACCTGGAGTTCCCTGTGTTAACCTCACCTATAGTCCCCTGTGTTAACCTCACCTGGAGTCCCCTGTGTTAACCTCATCTGGAGTCCCCTGTGTTAACCTCACCTGGAATCCCCTGTGTTAACCTCACCTGGAATCCCCTGTGTTAACCTCACCTGGAGTCCCCTGTGCTGACTGTCGCAGATGTTAACCTCACCTGGAGTCCCCTGCGTTAACTTCACCTGGAGTCCCGTGTTAACCTCACCTGGAGTGCCCTGTGTTAATCTCACCTGGAGTCCCCTGTGTTAACCTCACCTGGAGTCCCCGGTGCTGACCGTCACATATGTTAACCTCACCTGGAGTCCACGGTGCTGACCGTCACATATGTTAACCTCACCTGGAGTCCCCTGTGTTAACCTCACCTGGAGTCCACGGTGCTGACCATCAGATGTTAACCTCACCTGGAGTCCCCGGTGCTGACAGTCACTGATGTTAACCTCACCTGTAGTCCCCAGTGCTGACCGTCACAGATGTTAACCTCACCTGTAGTCCCCGGTGCTACCCGTCATAGATGCTGTAATGTTAACCTCACCTGGAGTCCCCTGTGTTAACCTCACCTGTAGTCCCTTGTACTGACTGTCACAGATGTTAACCTCACCTGTAGTCCCGGGTGCTGCCCGTCACAGATGTTAACCTCACCTGTAGTTCCCGGTGCTGCCCGTCACAGATGTTAACCTCACCTGTAGTCCCCGGTGCTGCCCGTCACAGATGTTAACCTCACCTGTAGTCCCTGGTGCTGCCCATCATAGATGCTGTAATGTTAACCTCACCTGGAGTCCCCGGTGCTGCCCATCAGATGCTGTAATGTTAACCTCACCTGGAGTCCCCTGTGTTAACCTCACCTGTAGTCCCTGGTGCTGCCCGTCACAGATACGCGCCATCAGCTTGAGGACGAGTTCGATGTATCCGTCGTCCTTGTACTCCAGCATGTCCTTGACCCCACTGTCCAAAACCGCGACCATGTCCTCCTCCGTCTTCTGCTCCTTCAGCTCCTTCAGCGCCATGACAGAGTGCTGAGACAAATACAACACAAAAACAATGCTATAAAATATACTCTGGAATATTCGGAATGCAATACTGGACAATATTCCATCAACTGATTTTGCCTAAACACAGACATTTTTGTTGAAGAGGCTAATATCTGATAAATGCTAATTTATAAACAAAATTACAGCCATTTTGAAAAATGGCTGCCATTTTCATATTTAGCAGGGTTTCTGAAATGGCCATCACATATTTTCATACAGTTTAGACATCAGGCTAACTGAAAACCATAGTGACTTTTAGTCACATTTTTGGTAGTCAAATTTTGCCTGGCTCATGGACTATAGAGTTGTGGCCCAATGCTAAAAGTTTTGGAGTCTGGACTCCAGACGCTAATAGTGTCTGAACCTTTAATGTCATGGCAACATGTTATGGGCCCATGCTTATAAAACTTAAAAGAGTCCAGACTCGGCCTTTAATGTCATGGCAACATGTTATGGGCCCATGCTTATAAAACTTAAAGAGTCCAGACTTGGCCTTTAATGTCATGGCAACATGTTATGGGCCCATGCTTATAAAACTTAAAGAGTCCAGACTCAGCTTTAATGTCATGGCAACATGTTATGGGCCCATGCTTATAAAACTTAGAGTGTCCAGACTCAGCCTTTAATGTCATGGCAACATGTTATGGGCCCATGCTTATAAAACTTAGAGTGTCCAGACTCAGCCTTTAATGTCATGGCAACATGTTATGGGCCCATGCCTATAAAACTCAGAGAGTCCAGACTCAGCCTTTAATGAAGTCACACACATGCAATTTGTATGGAATTGTCATGACATTAAAGTCTTAGACTCTATTAGTCTTGAATCTAGACTCTAAAAGTTATATAATTAGTACCATGCATGCCAGAATGAAGTTACTATCATAAAGTTATGAGAAAATACACTTAACACTAGAAAGTTCCGAGACAAATAAACTTACCATTACCATTAAAGGCTTCAGAGAAAACAAATTTAACTCAAGTTATGTTATAGTTGTTTCATAGTTCCCTTTTTGTCTTAGTTGGAGAAGACCATATATTGCTGTGCCCTCTTTTGGGTTTCACTGTCCCCTACCTCCCATAGTTAAAATAAGACTACCATAGGTATGGCTTATTAAACAATAATATAATAAAATACCACCAATGAATTTTAAAAAATACAATGCCACTAAACAGAAGTGCATGATGGCCATATATCTCACATACAATGTATAAATTACAATGTTGCCTCCAAATACAAATGTAGTGCTAGTATGTCATTAATAAAGAACATTTTTAGGAACTGTAAATAAAACAATGACATACCCCATCTTTACTTTATTTAGAAATACATGCATGTATAATATGCAAATATATACATCATACAGTTATTCCATACCATGTAGATACGTGTTAATATATTTTGTACATTCATAAACTATACCAATCATTATTATATTATATAATAATTCATAATTTACTATAATATTCTTTGACAGTGATATAATTAAATCAGGGAGAAATAATGAGAGAATAGTTATAATGTTTATAAAAACCTAAAATGTCAGACAGGTTAATTTTTGTTAAAAAATAACAATTAATAAAAAATAATAATAACTTTGTGCAATTCTAAATTTATGTAGGATACATGTAAAGAATATTAAAAAAATATATATATATCATGCAACTGAAACACTAACTAGAACAAGCAAATAAACTAACTTTATGGACTACAAACAAAATATGGTACATGTATCTTCTGTCAGTTGTAA
Source organism: Gigantopelta aegis (assembly GCF_016097555.1). Classification (NCBI taxonomy): domain Eukaryota; kingdom Metazoa; phylum Mollusca; class Gastropoda; order Neomphalida; family Peltospiridae; genus Gigantopelta; species Gigantopelta aegis. The sequence continues at coordinate 49,172,392 of NC_054712.1, read as the reverse complement.
CAGGAAAATAATTATGTTATGCATATTGTTTGATACACTCAGACATTATACATAATTATTGACAATTCTAAGAATTGTATACACAGAACATTCTAGGAATAGTACATAATTATTGATATTTCTACGAATTTGACATAATTACTGACAATTTGAGGAATTGTATATACACATGTAATTCTTTGATTTTATGGGATGACATATATATATATATATATATATATATTTCTTTAAATAATTCTGATGGATGGTGCAGGTAAACAAACAATGACAAAATATGCTTTTTAATCACTTATATCCTGAACATTCTAGGAATAACAATAATATTCTTGTATTTGATTACATTCTTTGTTGAAACTTTTATTAAAAGACATATTACAACTGATTCATTATGGTTATTTAACTATTTCATTTCATACTTAAAGTGACACACCCATGCAGGCACCCTAGTTTTTAAGGACTACAATATATTTTTCATTTGAGTCGTTTTTGATAATTGAAATGTAAATTTGTTACATTTTATCTGAAGTGTTCCCAGGCTCATCCTGGTGTTTCTAAACCAAGAAGTTCATTTTTCATATATTTTCCTGTCGGTGGACTTATTGGGCTATTTCTTGTTCCAGCTAGTATACCACAATTGGTATATCAAATGCTGTGGTATGTGCTATCCTGTCTGTGGGATGGTGCATATAAAAGGTCCCATGCTACTAATGGAAAAAGGTAGCGGGTTTCCTCTCTAAGACTATATATGTCACAATTACCAAATGTTTGACATCCAATAGCCGATGACTAATAACTCAACGTGCTCTAGTGGTGTTGTTAAAAAGAAAAAAAAGTCATATATTAAACACCACACGTACCTCTGAGACGATCTCTAGTCTATATTTTAAGGTTGGATGGATGGGAGGGATGGATGATGGACAGTAGGGAACGATAGATAAATAGATGGAGGGAAGGATGGATGGACAGTAGGGAGGGATAGATAAATAGATGGATGGATGGATGGATGGACAGTAGGGAGGGATAGATAAATAGATGGAGGGAGGGAGGGATGGATGGACAGTAGGGAGCGATAGATAAATAGATGGAGGGATGGATGGATGGATGGACAGTAGAGAAGGATAGATAGATGGACGGACAGATGGATGGATGGTAGGGATGGATGGATGGATGGTAGGGATGGATGGATGGATGGATGGATGGATGGATGGATGGATAGATGGATGGATGAATGAATGGACGGACTCACAGATGGTAGGGAGGGATGCATCTGGATGAATGAATGGATGGATGGATGGATAGATGATACGGATGGATGCATTTGGATGGATGGATGGATGGATGGATGGATGGATGGATGGATAGATGGATGCATCTGGATGGATGGATGGATGGATGGATGATAGGGATGGATGCATTTGGATAGATGGATGGATGGATAGATGGATGCATCTGGAGGGATGGATGGATGGGTGAATGGATGGACGGATGGTAGGGATGGATGGATGGATTGATGGTAGGGAGGAATGGATGCATCTAGATGGATGGATGCATGCATGTATAGTGACTCCATAGACGTATATAGGTACCTGTATAATAACCAATTTATTTATGTTCATGCTACAATATTTGTCAAGCAATCAATGTTATGCTATAGTTTTACAGATTCAAATGATCACAACATACTAAAGTATAATGAATAAACATTTTTAACTGCATGCAAATAAATATACTCTATACACTGAGTAAATGTGAAAACGCAAACTGGACAATGAACACATTTATTACACCATGCTGAAAACCAACAACGCCGCTTGGAACTGAACAAACAAAACTTGCAGAACCAAAGTATAAAACAATGAAGGCCAAAGCTTGCAGCACAAAAACAACACAGGTCGAATGGAGAAGCGTGCGTCCAAGTCCAGTGACAGACAAAACAATTTCAATCCCTGCATTCGGCCTTACCTCGGGCCTGACGTTGGAGAGTTCGATCTCCGAGTGGTCAGTCATGAGAGCCTCGTTATCTTTGGCTATACCGTTAAGGAGGCCTTTCCGTTTCATCTTGCGGTACTCGGACGACGTACTTTTGCGTTTCCAGGAAAACTTTCTTTTAATTCGCTGGTCATCACTTGGTTCGACAGCTCGACATAGTGCCCGCTTGGAAATACATTGATATAGTTAAAAACACCAACTTTTCACAGAAGACTTTACAAGTTTACATGGGTTTTTTTTTTTTTTTTAAATCAGCTTGTTAATACATTAATATTTCAAAATACCATATTTTAACAAGTCTTCATAAGCTTATACGAATGTGTTTTAGTGTTTATTTGCTTGTTATTACATTAATATAGTTCAAAACACCAAGGTTTCACAAAAGTCTTCACAAGTTTACATGTTTGTGTTTTTAAACATGTATTTGCTTGTTAATACATTGATATTTCAAAATTCCAACTTTTCACACATACATGTATACTTGTTCAAATATTTACATGGGATTTTTTTTTTTATCTACTTGTTAATACATTATAACATTTCAAAACACCAACTTTTCACAAAAGTTTTCACAAGTTTACATGTTTATAATCTTTTAATTTTTATCTGCTTGGCTATACACTGATATTTGAAAATATTAGCTTTTTAATACAATGTCATGTACTTGTTAAAATTCTTCACAAGTTTATACGAATGTGTTTAGTGTTTATTTGCTTGTTATTACATTAATATTTCAAAACATCAACTTTTCACAAGTTTTCACAACTTTATACATGTGTTTTTTTCAAATGTTTTCATAATGTTGTCTTGATACTTTTTTTCCTATATTTTTAAAAACAAATTTATCATGATTTTATTTTTGTTTTTATTATAATATCTTAACATATTTTAATTTTAAAATTGTTGATACTGTTAGTTTTAAATAGATTTCTCTGTCATGTGTCGGATCACTGAATTGGTTGATCCTGTACTAATTCTATATTTAAAAAAAATTTAGTCTTAAAAAAAAAAAAAAAACCCCACCAAAAAACTATTTTGTACAATCTTTAAAAAAATCTGTTTTACTAGTCACAAAATTACCACATAGGAAATATGCTTATTTCGAAGGTTAAAAAAGGTGCATCATCTATATTCATTACATATTACACATAATAATCAATTCAGAAATATAACAAATAATATATCTACATGACATAAAGTTAAATATTTGCTATGATCATGTAAACATTAAACAAAAAATTGAGGTGCAAAATTAGTATATTAGTTTCATTACACTGCAAAGGGATAAAGTTTCAGAAAATACCATAAATCCTTGAATATAGGGTGGATCTCCAAATTAAAAAATAAAAATAAATAATAATATTTTTTTAATGACACCACTAGAGCACATTGATTTATTAATCATTGGCTATTGGATGTCAAACATTTAGTAACTTTGACACATAGTCTTAGACAGGAAGCCTGTTACATTTTCCCATTAGTATCAACAGATATTTTTATATGCACCATCCCACAGACATGATAGCACATACATGTACCACAGCCTTTGATATGCCAGTCATGGTGCACTGGCTGCAATGAGAAATAGCCCAATGGGCCCACCGAAAGGGATCAATCCAAAAATGATTGTGCATCAAGCGAGCACTTTACCACTGGGCTACATCCCACCCACAAATTAATAAACACGGTCCGAGTTTCCATCATAAGCCAGATATACGTCCAGACTGCTCCAACTACATCCCACCCACAAATTAACAAACACGGTCCAAGTTTCCATCATAAGCCAGATATACGTCCAGACTACTACATCCCACCCACAAATTAACAAACACGGTCCAAGTTTCCATCATAAGCCAGATATACGTCCAGACTACTCTAACTACATCCCACCCACAAATTAACAAACACGGTCCAAGTTTCCATCATAAGCCAGATATACGTCCAGACTACTACATCCCACCCACAAATTAATAAACACGGTCCAAGTTTCCATCATAAGCCAGATATACGTCCAGACTGCTCTAACTACATCCCACCCACAAATTAATAAACACGGTCCAAGTTTCCATCATAAGCCAGATATACGTCCAGACTGCTCTAACTACATCCCACCCACAAATTAACAAACACGGTCCAAGTTTCCATCATAAGCCAGATATACGTCCAGACTGCTCTAACTACATCCCACCCACAAATTAATAAACACGGTCCAAGTTTCCATCATAAGCCAGATATACGTCCAGACTGCTCTAACTACATCCCACCCACAAATTAATAAACACGGTCCAAGTTTCCATCATAAGCCAGATATACGTCTAGACTGCTCTAACTACATCCCACCCACAAATTAACAAACACGGTCCAAGTTTCCATCATAAGCCAGATATACGTCCAGATTGCTCTAACTACATCCCACCCACAAATTAACAAACACGGTCCAAGTTTCCATCATAAGCCAGATATACGTCCAGACTGCTCTAACTACATCCCACCCACAAATTAACAAACACGGTCCAAGTTTCCATCATAAGCCAGATATACGTCTAGACTGCTCTAACTACATCCCACCCACAAATTAACAAACACGGTCCGAGTTTCCATCATAAGCCAGATATACGTCCAGACTGTTCTAACTACATCCCACCCACAAATTAATAAACACGGTCCAAGTTTCCATCATAAGCCAGATATACGTCTAGACTGCTCTAACTACATCCCACCCACAAATTAACAAACACGGTCCAAGTTTCCATCATAAGCCAGATATACGTCTAGACTGCTCCAACTATATCCCACCCACAAATTAACAAACACGGTCCAAGTTTCCATCATAAGCCAGATATACGTCCAGACTACTACATCCCACCCACAAATTAACAAACACGGTCCAAGTTTCCATCATAAGCCAGATATACGTCCAGACTACTACATCCCACCCACAAATTAATAAACACAGTCCAAGTTTCCATCATAAGCCAGATATACGTCCAGACTGCTCTAACTACATCCCACCCACAAATTAACAAACACGGTCCAAGTTTCCATCATAAGCCAGATATACGTCTAGACTGCTCTAACTACATCCCACCCACAAATTAACAAACACGGTCCGAGTTTCCATCATAAGCCAGATATACGTCCAGACTGCTCTAACTACATCCCACCCACAAATTAATAAACACGGTCCAAGTTTCCATCATAAGCCAGATATACGTCTAGACTGCTCTAACTACATCCCACCCACAAATTAATAAACACGGTCCAAGTTTCCATCATAAGCCAGATATATGTCCAGACTGCTCTTTATACATCCCACCCACTAATTAACAAACACGGTCCAAGTTTCCATCATAAGCCAGATATACGTCCAGACTGCTCCAACTACTAATAATATGATTCAAGGATTTAGAGTACTGACTGTATCAGGCATAAGGAAAGCATGTTTCAAGGATATATGATTAAAATGAAAATACATAATATAAAAATGTAACAAGAAATGAACATGCAAATTAAAAAGCAAATCTCAGTTCTGCTAAAAATACAAAAAGCAGTATAACTGTGTTCTTTTATCTCCAACAATTTGTACAGACCCAAAGATCTTTCTCAATAAATGCTTCATCTAAATTATCAAAACAAACAAAATGTCAAGATAGATTTGAACACAAACAATGAATCCAAGAGATGTTTACCCACCATTAATAAAAATGTGACTGGCATACCATATACATGCACTATTTGTGAAGATGATATGTAAGTAATGTTCAGTATCTTAAACATCATTCAAAATGACAAATCAAATTCAAGATGGGTCAATGCCATGACCATCACTCAAGTCATGTATCATGAAAAGATGTTTTTATGAAGCTATGATCTGGACTTCTTCAGTTCAAAGGTACCTCAGATGAGTGCTCTGCTCACTGAGTTCAATTCTGACCTGTGTGTGTTGAATCTCAGACAGAAAAACAACGTTATCCACAATCAAGACCGTATCTCTGCACAATGCAGTCGAATGGGCATTTAGCAAAATAGTGGTTAATTTCATGAATCTCCATCTAGTGCATCGTCTATAGAGTTGTTATATGAACATCCATTTTATTTATTTATTTACTTCAAATCCACACAGAAAAAACAGGTGAAAAGCATCTAAAAGGCATCATGGTTTCAACAGATCATACCCTCCATTATTTCAATTGACACTGTAACTTTCTCATAACAATCACTGTAAATGACTGATATATAAGTCAGTGGTAGATGCTGCCCTGTCTGCAACAAAATATAACTAAAACAACCTATGGTATGTCATAAAGAACAAATAACAGAGGCCCATCTGTGGGCAATGTTGCATCCAATACACACAATGACTAAACCATAGCCTGGGGAGTTTGTATACACACTTTCCATTCCAGAACATCATCACATAATTTCTGCTGTATAAAATTTACTAAATATTTTGTACTGAATGACACCACTAATACCAGAATGTTATCGTACATTATGATGTAAAATTGATAAGGATGTCATTGTGGAAGTCAGGACAACATGTACTGAATGACATCACTAATACCAGAATGTTATCATACATTATGATGTAAAACTGATAAGGATGTCATTGTGGAAGTCAGGACAACATGTACTGAATGACATCACTAATACCAAAATGTTATCATACATTATGATGTAAAACTGATAAGGATGTCATTGTGGAAGTCAGGACAACATGTACTGAATGACATCACTAATACCAGAATGTTATCATACATTATGATGTAAAACTGATAAGGATGTCATTGTGGAAGTCAGGACAACATGTTTTAATACATAATTCAAACTATATATTATTTGTTTTGTATGTAATGTACAAGAATTGTTATTTGTTTTGGAAGGAATGTATCAATGTCTAACATTCACAAATTTGATATTAAATTGATTCATAAATTATACCAAAAACAAAACACCCTGAAAAATTAATTCTTATTTCTTATTTCTTAAAACCCCCATATTTTTGTAATATTTATTCTATTTCTAAAAATATATACATAACAAGGCTCTTGACAGCGTACAAAAAGTCTAGAAAAATAATGATCATCTATCTAGTGGGGTGGACGTCTAATGCATCAGCTGTGGGCATGCAATGAGCGACTAGTGAAAACCACGTCTACATACGGCTACATTTCATCCTTACCCAGCCGCCGAGCATGTCAGATTTCATCTTTTGCTCATACACCTGGATTTGCTGTCAAAAATTAAACACAACAATGTCGGAACCTGGTCTTAAGGTTGCACAGCACCATTTATTACTCCATGCAATTCAATATAATTCCTATTTTTAGAATATATTCTATGAAAAATACAACAATATCAAGAAGACTATAAGTTTTGGAAGTACTCTCCCTTGAAAACTACCTTTGGAAAAAAAAATCAACAAAGGTTGACCATGAACATATAATTTCTTGTCAGACTATATTCTGTGAAAAATACAACAATATCAAGAGAGCTGTGTGACTGCTAGTTTTGGAAACACTCTTCCTTAAAAACTACCTTGCAAAAACAAATCAAAATAGGTTGATTAGGAAAATTTTCTATTTGACACCCTCATGCCAGAGCACCGCCTCATTTTGCCGTTATACACGAGGCAGTATATCACTTGTTATCAATTAGTACCAAAAATAAAAAGTAACTTCAAACCAATGGGTTATTTCAATGCTATAGAGTTCAGCCTACTTGCAATCACCAAAGAAAGATTTCAAAAAGGCATGAGAGAATTTTTTATTATTTTTTAAATGAGGAACTATATCCTAAACCAAACAACACCAAGTAACAACATGATAAATGGTAGTGTGGTGCCTTAGCGGTTACTATTTTCTAAGACGTTGGTAGAGAATATAGGCATTACTAACTTATCCTATACACCCAGATTTGCTGTAAAAAAAACACCCTTAAACACAAGAATGTCAAAACCTATTCTTAATAGCTACTAATTTTAAGATGTCAGCAGACAGTAAGAAGTACAAACTCATTCTATATGCCGTTGATCTGAATCACATTTCTTTGGATCCATCTGAGATTGAATTTAGCTTACAAACTACTGTTAGAGTGTGTTGATAAACAGAAAGCCAGTCATATGGAAGTTATGATCAGGGTCAGCAAACACTTACAATGATAGTACCGGTAGTTGTTTTGTAAGACATAAATTAATAAATAAATACAACTAAACTTGGTAAAAGGTACATCACCAGTTGACTAGTTGCAAATGCCTGCTTATAAGTTATTAGAAATACATGTACAGATGAAGACCCATTATACATTAGAAACTAAATGTTGTTAGTGAGCAACTTCATTAAAAAAGGGTAAATTATGTTTTAAGTAAACTCAGATTATGTTACAGTGTGTCTGTAATGGTGGTGGTGGTGGTGGTGGTGGTGTATGTGTGTGTGTGTGTGTGGGGTTGTTAAGCATAAATATTAACTAATTTTATAGAAGGAAATGATCTTAGCATTAGAAAATATTTGGGAGGGGATTGTGTGAAGGAGGCAGCTAAGGTGATAAAAAAAGATACCACATTTTGCATTATTTAATTGCTGAATAGCTCTGTATTATTATAGAATAATGATTTTTGCATATATGTGTCTGTAATCACTTTAGACGGGAACAAATAAGTTTTTTTGCAGGTTATAAATTCTCAAACATTTCACATGCAGCCAGTAGTATGATTGCTTCTATACAAATTATTCCCAGCATTAACTGAGAAGGTTAATCCATGTTTTGAACATAGGAACATGTACCGGTACTTTTAAGAGAGACACATGAACAACAAAAGAAACTATACCTTACAGTATATAATTTTCATTTTATATATGATTTTAACTGTCTGTCAGCTTCAAACGACAAACTCTCAATGTTGTGTTGTCTAATCCACAGTAACACCTAATGCAAGGCATGTCATTATTATTATGCACCTTGCGTTTCTTTTGTTTCGCAGTATATCTTAAAGGGACATTCCCAAGTTTGGTGCACTTTTTAAGATGTCATCGACTAATAGATACTTTTTAACGATTGTAATTACATATCAAATATATTTTTCTGCATAAAATATTAGTGGCTGTATATTAAACATGTTTCTGATCATTCTAATATTTGTACTATGTTAAATTTTATCTTATTTCCTCAATATTGTTTTTTTGTACGTTCGAAATTATTTCAAGACAAAATCCAGTTTGGGCTTCTTACAAATATTAAGACGATCAGAAGCACATTGAATATACAGACACTGATATTCTAAACAAGAAAATATATTTAATATACAAGTTTAATCGTAGAAATATGTTTTTAGTTGGAAACATCTTATAATGCAGAAAACTCAGGAACGTCCCTTTAATAGTGAGGGCTGGTGGGTAAAGTGATTAGTGGATTAATGTCACTCAAGTGACTAAGGATTTAGTCATTTTAGTAACAGCAAGAGGTGAAACTGCAGCTTTTAATGAGGATTAAAATGAAGAAAAGTTAATTATTAAATTGTTGCGTTCGCCAATTTTGACCAAAATATATCGATAAAACATATAACAGTACTGTAAAAAAAATTACTGTTTGCTACTTTTGATAAAACATATCATAAGAGTACATATATTGTTGGAAATAATAATTGTTGCAAAAGCATAATACTTTGGTTTAGAGGCCATTTGACAGCAACATAATGTCACATATGGCTTCTTCTTCTTTTTTTTGCAATTTACCCATCATACCTTCAAAATATTTTATAACATTAAACACACTCATCCTAATAACTACAAAACACTTAATAATATACTGAACTTCACTGAAAATGTACCACTCAATTTTCAGTTGTTATTGCTATAGCATTTGTGAATTTGCCATAAAACACACAATAACCCTAATTTTGCAAAAAAAATGCCCAGTTATATAAAACAAGTTGAGAGAGAGAGAGAGAGAGAGAGAGAGAGAGAGAGAGAGAGAGAGAGAGAGAGAGAGAGAGAGAGAGAGAGAGAGAGAGAGAGAGAGAAAAGAGAAAAAAAACCCTTTTAACATGCCCCTATACCACTAAGGTTTCGGGCATGTCCCTCCTGGGCCTGGCCTCTGGATAGTCTGGTCCGGGACAGAAGAAAAACAAGTTAAATGTATTATTTTTTCTTGTCATATCTTTGTTACACCAACAAATCTGATGGGTGAGTTTTCAGTGGAGTTGTTCATAACATACTCTTTTCCTCTGGTATATTGGACTCGAGTACTCAAGGGTCAAATTTGACCCAGACCCGAGTACCCGACACTTACTCTAGATGATGATGAGAGTAAGGAATAAAGTAAAATAGCATTATGCATCTTAATTCCAGTGCTGAACATTGATGCCAAATCATGCTATTGTATTGCATTTAAAAACCAGTTGATATGTGCAGTGCTATGACGGATGAATGGGTATTGTTGATTATCTATTGCTGAAATTATTGTCCTACATTGATCATTGTATTCCACCTTGTACGGGTACTTGAGTCTGTGAACGGACTCGAGTCTTACTAGACTTGACCCATGCCCGAGTACTCGTGGAGACCCTACTCTGGTGTCTGTCATAACATACAAAGAATGTGCATAAACTAAGAAAAATAAAAACAAATCTCTTGCAACTATTAAGCTTTTTTTTTTATCAAGGCCTGGTGGAGATTAATTTCTACTGGTAATAGTGGGGGGGGGGGGGGGGAGGAGGGCATGAATAGAAATAAAGATAAATTCTGAAAACAGACAATATGCCCAGTCAAGCTTCTTAATTGTAGATATGCAATAATGTTGGTATGACATGATTCTTCTGGAACCTGCTAAAGGGTAGATTCCAATTAGTTCAGTGGGAGAGAAAGAAGGAAGGAAATGTTTTATTTAACGACGCACTCAACACATTTTATTTACGGTTATATGGCATCAGACATGTGGTTAAGGACCACACAGGTATTGAGAGAGGAAACCCACTGTCGCCACTTCATGGGCTACTCTTTTCGATTAGCAGCAAGGGATCTTTTATATGCACCGTCCCACAGACAGGATAGTACATACCACAACCTTTGTTACACCAGTTGTGGAGCACTGGCTGGAACGAGAAATAGCCCAATGGGTCCACTGACGGGGATTGATCCTAGACGGACCACGCATCAAGGGAACATTTTACCACTTGGCTACATCCCACCCTCAGTGGGATAGAGTGATGAACTCTTATACATAGAGTTCATGATTCAAATCCCATCAGTTGAGGCTGATGTAGCCTATGTATTACAAATTGTCCTATGTGCATTCTCTGTCCATGTTACATTTTATATAATTTTAAGGCTGAGATCAATAAAAGTTGGCCATGGGGCTGATCTAAGGGAATGAAATGGGGGTCTGTTCCTCCTTCAGATGTTAATTTGGGTCACCTTTTTTCTTACTTCATTTTCATTAAACATTGTTATACTTAAGGTTACACACCATCATTAATTACGCCATGCAGTTCAATACAATTTCTATGTCAGAATATATTCTGTGAGAAATATAACACTGTCGAGAAGGTCATGTGACTACTAATTTGAAGAAGTGCTCTCGACTGACAATTACTGTGTAAAAAATCAACATAGGTCGACCACGAAATTTGTCAATTAATGGCCCCTATGCCTGACCACCACCTTGTGTTGCTGTTACACAAGTAGCACCATACCACTTGCACAACTGTTATCAGTTAGTACTATGTATATCAAGTTAGTTCTAACCAATATTTAAACACTACAGAGGTCAACCTACATGTAATCATCAAAGAAAGATTTCGAAAATCATATCAGAATTTTGAAGTTTTTTTTTTTAATGAGGAATATTTCCTAAACTGGACTATATTAAGCTGCTACAGCAAATAATGACATGACAGATGGTGATGTGTTGCCATAAAGTTTCTCATATCTTATGTAAATTAACACAAGATTGCTTTAGATTGCGTAAATCATTGTGTCTTCCGCTGATTCAGCAAATTCTAGGGGTGCAAAAGGACCCACTTTCGATTTCTTATCTCCCCATCCTTTTGAACCCCTAAGCCCACCCCTGATGCATGGGCCACTGATGTTTCATCTCCAACAGCCCTGAGTATAAGTTGTGAAGTGATTACATGAACTACAACAATAGGTTGTCATGGATATACACACACAGAAACATCTGTATTTTACCTGTAGCGCCTTCCTGCCTATCGTCAGTGTTGTGTTGTAGTTGTTCATGTTAGACATGGCTTCCTTCACCCGGGCCTCGTGTTGTGCAAGAAGCGAACGTCTGAAAACATTCAACAAGCACATGAATAGTTAGAGAATTGGAGACTTGTTTAAAATGAGTCATTTTAACAAATACACCAATAAGTAATTACCTTGTGTCTTATTTAAAATGAGTCGCTTTAATTTTACTGCCATTATTTAATCAATTTGAGTAAAAATATATTTTTTTTAAGTTCTAAAAAAAAAAAAAAAGTGTTTGGAGGAGACAGTGCAAAATGAAAAAAAAAAAAAATGAGTTGAAATGTATCTGGGATCTTAAAAATAGCCTGCATGTGATATCTGTGGTAGCCAAGTATTGATATTAGTATTTAATTTTCATTGTTAGCATATCTAAATGTGTTACAACTAGCACACGTTATTTTAGTCACAAGAAGACTCAAGCCTCGACTATTAACGTAACAATTTTAAACATCGCCATTCATAATATAAAGACTGAGTTTTTATGTGTGTTTTTTTTTCTTTCTTTAATGTCAAATTCTTTTAGACACATTCATTATACATTTTGTACTATGTAAATGATAAGTTTTATTGGGTAGATGTTATTATAAAGTCTTGATAATCTTATTAATCTCTCTGATACAAAAAAAACCCTCCACAATTAAAAAACCCAAAACCAAATTCTTGTTTGACAATATACAATATTAATTAAATTTCATAAAAATTCTAAATGATTAAAATTCCCCTATGATAACAATTCAAACGATCAGCTATTATCACAGGCATGAAACAAAAACATAATAACAAAAATCACAAAGCTTAACAACTGCAAATAAAGAAAAGCCTAAAACAAATCCACAAACCATTCAAAACAAATCACATCATGTATTCCAATTAACAATACATTAATTAATTAATTAAGTATGGTTATTTCATTAAAATGTTTCTAAAGAAACAAATATAAACGCCACATTTGCTAAGAATGAGTTAAGTAAAATTAACTAATTATTAAATAAATTAAGCAGAAAAAAACACTGAGTGAGAGGGAAACAAAAATAGGATTATTATTTAATTTCAAATCAGTACACGTCAGTCTTAAAAGAAAGTAGTAAAAGCCTCAAATAAAAAAAAACTTTACATAATTTTTTAGATCTAAATATTCTTTTTTAATGTATATAAAATAATAATAATATTTTTGAAATAAAAATGTTTTGTTGGCAACACCAAAATAAGTACATAACTCATTAACAAAATGATAAACTATTGAAGAAAACAGAAATTTACCAAAAAAAACCTTTTAGTTTGTTTTGTTTAATAACACCAACAGAGAACATGGATTATCATCATCATCAGCTATTGGATGTCAAACATTTGGTAATAATTCTGACATATAGTCTTAGAGAGGAAACCCGCTACATTTTTCCAATAGTAGCAATGGATCTTTTATATGCATCATCCCACAGACCATACAGCACATAACACAGCCTTTGATATACTAGTCATGGTGCAATGGCTGGGACGAGAAAAATAGTCCAATGGGTCCACCGACGGGGATCGATCCTAGACCAACTGTGCATCAAGTGAGAAAAATTTACCAAATACAATGGTCGTTTTCAGTGCTTAACAACAGTAAATGTCATAACATAATTCAAAATCAATCGGCAGATGTCAGACCATTACACTTAGTTCTCGTTCACTATTAACCTCTGTCGTGGACAGACAGCCCAGATGGCCAAGGTGTGTGCCCAGGACAGCATGCTTGAACATTATTGTCTCTAGCCAAGAAAATAAATTTAATGAATGAATGAATTAATTAATTAATTTAATTAATGAAACATACATGTCCCCAAAAAATAAACTGATAATCATAGTCACAAGAATGATTTGCTTAAACCATATTGGCATTAAACAAGAAAATAAGTTTAATGAATAAAATGAATGAATGAACAATAGTCATTAATAGATTTTAATTGTAATGCCCCCAAAAACAAAGTGATAAATATAGTCACAAGAATGACTTCCTCTTTTTAACCCCCTCCTTAAAAAAAATATCCCAAACAAAAAAAACAAGGCGAAACATTATCTATAAAATAGGCTTTTCATTAATAAAAACACAAATTACATACATGTAGTATTAATTAAATATCCATGCACTTAATTTTAACATGTTTAAGTAACCCATACAGGAGCTATTCTGTTATTTTCTCAAGTGACAATGAAAATAATTAGAATAAGAGATGTGACCCATATAACAAACAAAACAAAAGAAAACACTTCTTCAAGACATCAATAATGAAAGGAAACAAATATCATCATTCTGAGACAAAACACATGTAGCTCATTTTGTAAACAAAATATAACCTCAATATGCAAACATTTCAACTATGCATCACTAAAGCAACATTATTTTACAAACAATACCCTATAAAAGTTAATTATATTTTTCTTGCAATAAAAACATTAATTTCTTTAAAATCATTCACATTACTATAAATAATATAACTATTAAAAAATCTGATGGCAACTAGAATACTGGGTTTTTGTTAAAAGTATTTCTTGAATAACTAGATGTTTAATACAATATAAATATTACACAAAGCCTAATTCATTCTGTAATACCACAGCAATCATACAATTTGCACAATTTACACAGTGTGCAAGGCAATTTATACAATGTGCAAGATAATTTGCACAATGGGCAGATTTACACAGTGTGCAAGGAATGTCACACAATGTGCAAGGGATTTCACACAATGTGCAAAACAATTTACACAATGTGAAAGGCAATTGTATACAATGTGCAAAACAATTTATACAATGTGTAAGACAATTGTATACAATGTCCAAGATAATTTACACAATGTGCATGGCAATTTACACAATGTGCAAGGCAATTTACACAATGTGCAAAGACAATTTGACAAGTTCATTTAATCCATGCATGTAACAACATATTAACATATATATCTACTCTTTGTTACTACATTCTAAAACAAGTTCCCTAAACTGATGACAAGTTGGTTGGACCCAACTACTTTTGAACATCTCATGCCAAATTTACCCTCCTTTCCGTCGACTCTTTTTCAGAAGTAGATATCTAAGACAGAAAAATTAATTGCACTTGATGCAAAAATCTCAAAATAATAATTTTATTAAGTCTTCTTAAAAACTATTTGTGATTAGATTTCTATTCAAAAATTGTAAAGATAACATAACCTTTTCACTGCAAGGGACAAAATGGACAATTGTTTAAAAAATATGTTTTAAACACAGAAAATTCGGAGAGAAATGCTACATAATAATATGATTACTTTCTTTAAAATGTTTTAAATACTTCAAGAATCTTTTCAGTCCTAACCCTCCATCATTAACCAAGTTTCTTTGTTGCCTTGCATGCTATCATTCACACTCAATTCCCCCATCCCTTCACTGAGGAAAACATTAGTAACAGACAGGGGAAAGACATTTTATTAATATTATTCTGTAAGAGTTGGTTCTACATGTATATATGCATACTTCTCTTTAATGGAGTTGGTTGATATCTGCATCCTGTCACGTACTGCCATGAAGAAGACTTCTTCGCGAGTCGACAGAAAGTACTCCAACATAGATTTCTGAAAATAACACACATTTTTTAATGCAACATAGATTTCTGAAATTAACACAGATTTTTTTAATTTAACATAAATTAACAGATTTTTTAATCCATCATAGATTTCTGAAATTAGAACACATTTTTTAATTCCACATATATTTTTTAACTTAACATAAATTTTAGAAATTAAGAAAGATGTGTAAAAAGTAACTGACTTATTAGATATTAACACAGTCCTGAAAACAACAGATTTTTAAATGAATACAGATTTTCTGAAAATAACAGAACATAATATTATAACAGTATTATATTTATAAATGAACAACCGGGAATCTTGCTTGAAACAACAAAAGGTTAAACCAGAATTTATTATTTTTTAAACTGAGAAATACATGCTTTAAAGTAAAGATATGAAAATCACTAAAAATATGTCTGTATTTATGTCAACCATTTTGTCTTTTATTACTGACTGTTAATACCATTTATTTATCACTTTGCTCAATTAAACACTTAAGTGTTTTAAAAAAAAAATGTCTTCCATCACATTGTTCCAGGTATGACTAATTTCAAATCGGTCTCATGTAATGTTTTCTGTCACTGTTACGACTATACTTTCTCAGCTATCCTGACTGTTGGAAAGTGCATACAAAAAAATCCCTTGCTGTTAATGAAACAATTATGCAGGTTTCCTCCGATGACTATGTGTCTGAATTACAAAATGTTTAGACATCCAATAGCCAGTGATTAATTAATGAATGTGCTCTAGTGGTGTCGTTAAAAGAAAACAAACTTTAATTTTGTCAGTTTACCTGCACCACTCTGTTTGCGTTGAACAACATGAGACAAATAAATGCCAGAACTTCACGTGCAATTTCGTCATTTCGTCTCGCCAAGTGTGGCAAGACTTTCACTATCACATCACGACCGTTTATTGCAACCTGCACTTCACTGATATAGGCCAGATGTCTGCAAGAAATATATTGAAATAAATTAAATAAACAATATATTATATTACAGGACCAGCATTCTTAATTTTGACTTTCTAAAATACAATGACAAGAAAGGAATTGAATAACTGCTTAATAGCACCTCAGTACATTTCAGTGAACAGATAACAGGTGTTATCTTATGGCAACACTTGGTCTTACCAGTTAGCTGGATGGTGGCATCTTTCACAAGCAGTTTTCCACACACAGAATAGTACATATTATGACCTTTGATAACTAATTGGTTGATAGTACATGTATCAGAAATGAAAGAGGATACATGCATTTGTACAATATATTGTTGTATTATTCATGAATGTACTTATAATATCTAACAAAATAAATAAAACTGGCGTCATGCAAGGTTCACTCGTAGATCATCAGCTGTCTCTAGTGTAGATCAATAAATATTAAATTTTCACTGTTTGATGTTTCAGGCTTTGTGTTCATCCATCCATATATATACCTAGAAGCATCATTCTCTGTACTTTAAACTAACAATACAATGGTGAAAAACATATTAGGCCAAATTTATGGAGCCTATTTTCCCTTGAAAACACATGTTTAAGCATTATAGATATGTAAATATGTGTATACGTATAACAAAAACACCTGCTTTGTAAATTTGGTCCTTTATTTATTTTGGGACAAACATACTAACTGTAGTTGAATTAACTTAAAATTTGTTTGCCCTTTGCAAAAGTCATAGGTACATAGTCAGTGTAGTTGAACAAACTTGAATTTTGTTTTGCCTTTTGCAAAAGTCATATTTCTTCATTTCTTGATATACAATTACAATGTAGACATTTCAAAATTATTTTTCAGGGGACATAACTCATCAGTGATATGCTAAAGGGAGACAATTAGCTCACTTTTTAATTTTATTTTCTGCTGTCCTCAACTCCCAGCTCTCTGGCAGCTTCCTCTCTTCATTGTGTAGGATTGCCCTGAGGATCTGCAGACACTTGACGTCCAGCTCCCAGTGAGTGGGCACATCCTTCCGGTTCAACTTGCAGTTCTGCGCAGAGATCCTGGGGGAAAATACAATATACCACACTTATGTTGGCATACAAAAAATTTCAATGTTAAACCTGGGGCCTAATTCACAAAGGTCATCTGGGGCTCTGTTAGACAACAAAGCATCCTCTTTGTAAATCTTTTAGCATTGCACTGCGAGATCGCAAAGTTGCGAGAGTTTAGTGAATTAGGGACATAGCCCAGTGGTACAGAACTCGCTTGATGCACGGTCGGTGTGGGATTGATCCCTGTCAGTGGGCCCATTGGGCTATTTCTCGTTTCAGCCAGTGCACCACAACTGGTATATCAAAGGCTGTGGTATGTACTACCCTGTCTGTGGGATGGTGCATATAAAAGAACCCTTGCTGCTAATCGAAAAGAGTAGCCCATCAAATGGCGACAGCGGGTTTCCTCTCTCCATATCTGTGTGATCCGTAACCATATGTCTGACGCCATATAACCGTAAATAAACTGTGTCGAGTGCATCGTTAAATAAAACATTTCTTGCTTTCTTTCTTTAATATTTGTTTTGAAGTGTCAATGTTATTTTATGTCTGTTGTTTCTGTCTTGGATATCAGGTAGACATCAATGCATTTCTGGTGTGACAGGAAGGAAAGAATGAAAGAAAAAAATGTTTTATTTAATGATGCACTCAACACATTTTATTTATGGTTATATGGCGTCAGGCATATGGTTACGGACCACACAGATTTTGAGAGGAAACCCGCTGTTGCCACTTCATGGGCTACTCTTCCAATTGGCAGCAAGGGATCTTTTATTTGCGCTTCCCACAGGCAGGATAGCACAAACCATGGCCTTTGTTGAACCAGTTATGGATCACTGGTTGGTGCAAGTGGTGTACACATACCCATTGAGCCTTGTGGAGCACTCACTCAGGGTTTGGAGTTGGTATCTGGATTAAAAATCCCATGCCTCGACTGGGATCCGAACCCAGTACCTACCAGCCTGTTGACCGATGGCCTAACCACGACACCACCGAGGCCGGTGTGACAGGAAGGAAGGAAGGAAATGTTTTATTTAACGACACACTCAACACAATTTTTATTTATGGTTATATGGCATCAGACATATGGTTAAGGAACACACAGATACTGAGAGAGGAAACCTGCTGTCGCCACTTTCATAGGCTACTCTTTTCGATTAGCAGCAAGGGATCTTTTATATGCATCATCCCACAGACAGGATAGTATATACCTCGACCTTTGTTACACCAGTTGTGGAGCACTGGCTGGAATGAGAAATAGTCCAATGGATCCACCAACGGGGATGGATTTTGGTGTGATAGATAAAGAGAATTCATTAAGAGTGTCTGTTTGAGACAGGACAATTCCGTCCTGAGAGACACAATTGTTTTCTAATTGTGTCACCATTCTGAAAATCTAAACAGATAATAGACTGCTCATGAAACATGACAACATTTATTACTTTATGTTAGCAACTAGAAAAACCTTTAACTTGACCATATTCAAACTTCCATCAAAACAAAAGCAGTATATTTCATGTGAACTTAATTTAACTTCACTCTAATCAAATGTTGACAGCCTTCAGAACAAAAGAACAATTAACTCTAAGGAAGGAACCATTAAGGTATATCAATTCATGAAATATGAAATTTCCTTCCTACTGAAAATTTATTTCATTAGAAACAAATTATGTGGCCAGAATTTGATTATAGTTTATTGCAAAAAGTCTACACCACTCACCATAACTGTTCGATGAGCTTGAATGCTGGAGCAAAGTGTTTTATTGGTTTCTTCTCGCTGGGCTGGGTGAAACACCGCACCAGTGTCTGAAATTCCTCTCCAAGTGGGAGCTCTTCATTGCTGCCAATCTCTGTGTATTCTGAAAGAAAATTCACTCAAAAATATGTCATCATACTTCTGTTTCGGCTATTATTAAATAGTCCGATCATCTCTTCTTTTTCTTATTTATTTTTGGACTGTCCTTCCAAAATGCTCCAAATTATATAAATATTCGACCGAGCAGTCAATTCTTTTTATTTTTGGCTTGTAACTTTTTTCTTTCTAATTTTAATCCTACTAATTTCTTTTACTAATTGCTATTTTCAAAATTCTGTCCATTTTCACCCCCCACTCCCCCATCTCAAATCAGGCGTGTTATCTATCTAATTTCATTTTGACTGCCCAATCTAATCTAGCGACCAAATTTAATGAGTAGAATTTTCCTTATTAATTATATGCGCATCAAAATTTTAAAGGCCCACTATTTAATTTTTGGATGTAAATTTAAAAATTGTCCCCTTAATTTTGTTCTGTCCCGGAGCAAGTCACTGGCTATCCAGAGACAGGCCCCGGGACGGACATGCTCGAAACTCTAGTGGTATATGAGCATGTTAAAATTATTCGCACTCGCACGCACCAACCAACTCACCAACCAACTCACCAACCAACCAACCACCCACCAACCAACCAACCAACTCACCAACCAACCAACCGACTCACTAAATAACCAACCAACCAACCACCCACCCACCCACCAACCAACCAGATAGCCAGCCAACCAACCAACCAACCAACCAACCCACCAACCAACCAACTCACCAACCAACCAACCGACTCACCTCTGTTTTTATTTTTGCGGTACTTGATCTGTGCCCCGACCGTGTTGTGGCCTCTGTGAACCTTGCTGCAGTTTGTGGTGAACGTGTGAAACTTTGCATTGAGCTCCAATTCAGCAGCGTAGTACTCCATATTGCCCTGCAGTAAACAACAGACAGTAAAGGTTAACAGCATCAAGGATCCAATATAGCAAAATATGTCACTAAACACTGACATGTATCATGTTACATAATACTTCATACTGCGGTTAAAGAAAAGTAGTACAAATTAACAGTGGCATATAGTAGCAACAAGCACTGAATATACCATATGTCACTAAACACTGGCATGTATCATGTTAACGGGTCGTATGTAGCACTAGTGGTAAAGCGCTAGCTTGATGCACAGTTGACATGGGATCGATCCCCGTCGGTGAGCCCATTGGGCTATTTCTCGTTACAGCCAGTGCACCACAACTGGTATATCAAAGGCAGTGGTATGTGCTTCCCTGTCTGTGGGATGGTGCATTTAAAAGATCACTTGCTA
Source organism: Gigantopelta aegis (assembly GCF_016097555.1). NCBI lineage: Eukaryota > Metazoa > Mollusca > Gastropoda > Neomphalida > Peltospiridae > Gigantopelta > Gigantopelta aegis. Next base: position 49,151,459 of record NC_054712.1, on the reverse strand, counting down.
CTAATTGGAAAGAGTAGTCCATTGCATGGTGGCAGCGGGTTTCCTCTCTCATTATCTGAGTGGTCCTTAACCATATGCCTGACGCCATAGAACCATATTTAAAATGTGTTGAGTGCGTCGTTAAATAAAACTTTCCTTCCTTGTATTATTTTAAACAATTTACCCAGTTCTTTGTATTTTATCTACATTATTTACAGAGAAAAAACAATGCATGATAACATAATATAAAAATTTAAAATTTTGTAGATCTTTATAGAATACACTTTATAGAATATTCTACAGAAAATGTTAGTAAAATGTTACAAGCAACAACAAAACTACAAACCTTTCGAACAGCGCTCACGTTATCATCAAATTTCATATCTGTGGTGAACTTTTCCAGTACACTGACCAGCAACTACAAATATGTCAAGACTTCATTTTATAAAGCATCTGTTTTAAATTAAACACATTTACATTACGCAAAAACAAATCCTCAACAGATTAAATATTTAAGTAATTTTCAAAATTTTAATTTTCCAGCTACATTTGAGAATGTTGTACTAGGCATGCACACCTATTAAAGACAATTGTTTTAACATACATTGTGTATGTAATTGTTTGTACCTAGCAGTTGAATCATTATGCAATTGAAGAAGTTCAAATTAAAATGGCCTTTTTTCAATAATGTTTCTCTTTTAAATAAAAGCCCTATTAAAAAAAAAAATGTGAAAAAACAAACAATGTAAAGACTGCCAAAAGACTTTGCCAATCAAAGTACAAGAGACTCTTATAGGATATACAATACAAAAGACTATACATTTTGCAGTACAATATATACTGTATGATATACAATACAACATATACTGTATGTATGATATACAGTACAAGATATATTGTATGACATACTGTGACATACAGTACAACAGATATTGTGTATGCTATACAGTACAAGAGATATTGTATATGATATTCTGTGATATAGAGTACAAGGGATATTGTATATGACATATAGTACAAGGGATACTGTATGTGATATACTGTGACATATAGTACTATGTGATATGCTGTGACATACAGTACAAGAGATATTGTATATGATATACTGTGACATACAGTACAAGAGATACTGTATGTGATATACAGTATAAGAGATATTGTATGTGATATACTGTGACATACAGTACAAGATATATTGTATGTGATATACTGTGACATACAGTACAAGTGATATTGTATGTGATATACTGTGACATATAGTAATATGTGACATGCTGTGATATACAGTACAAGAGATATTGTATGGATATACTGTGACATATAGTACTATGTGATATGCTGTGATATACAGTACAAGAGATATTGTATGTGATATACTGTGACATACAGTACAAGAGATATTGTATGTGATATACTGTGACATACAGTACAAGAGATATTGTATGTGATATACTGTGACATACAGTACAAGAGATACTGTATGTGATATACTGTGACATACAGTACAAGTGATATTGTATGTGATATACTATGACATATAGTACTATGTGATATGCTGTGATATACAGTACAAGAGATATTGTATGTGATATACTGTGACATATAGTACTATGTGATATGCTGTGATATACAGTACAAGAGATATTGTATGTGATATACTTTGACATACAGTACAAGAGATACTGTATGTGATATACTGTGACATACAGTACAAGAGATACTGTATGTGATATACTGTGACATACAGTACAAGAGATACTGCATGTGATATACTGTGACATACAGTACAAGAGATACTGTATGTGATATACTGTGACATACAGTACAAGAGATATTGTATGTGATATACTGTAACATACAGGTTTTGAAGAGTTGGACACGGAGACGACCGTAGTGACACACATCACCATGGTCTTCATGTGAGCGGGATGTGTTATCATGGATCCCATCGAGTCACACAGCGCCTGCAAAACACAAATCAAATCATAATTAAAATTCATTAGAAACTAGTATTTGGTGTTTTGTGATGGATGTTTTAAAGAATAACTTATAGATAAAAAAAAATAAAAAGTGCAATATATTAATAAAAAGCTATGCTAGATACTAAATAAATAAGTAAAATGATTACTGATATTTTCAAAAATTTGTACGAAAAATGTATGTAAACATTTTAATGCAATCACAAAACTTGCATGTAATCAGCACATTGAAATGGAAGTTCAGAAGAAAAACAGATTAAAAGGGAGATACATGTAAATGTATCAGAAGGTATTCTTACCACTAAAGAATTAGCAAGAGATTCTGTTGTATTGACTTCATTAGAGTAGACATCTTTGTCTGGTGAATAGAACACTGTGTAGAACAACTAAAAACAAACATACAATATTGAACAATCTGTAAATTTGTTCAAATGGGAAAAACTCATTTTATAATAAAATCCTAAAATAAAAAGTCTCCAAACTTCTAACAAAGTAAACTGTTAAAACAATTGGCCCTATCTACTTTGTATATCAAGGGTTATGGTAGCCCCACTCCCGTGACTCGTGATATTCAGTGTTGGGCTAGTAAATAACTACTATTGCCATGCCCGACGGCTAGTGAAAAAAAGTTGTCAAATACTGCATTTAAGTCGGATTTTGTAAATATAAATATCCTGCCACCACTCCCCCAATCCACCCAATCTTAGTGGTTTTAAGCTCTATCTCCCTCTTTATTACTAATAGTAAAATTGTATTTACTTTAAAGTAACGTAGGGCTAGTGGATTTTTAATCGTGGCTAGTCACTTTTTAAAATTACTGATCCCATGGCTAGTGAATTTTATAAAAATTCTAGAAGCCCTGCTATTGAAATAAGAAAACTATGCTACTTATAGGATATTAAATGAGCTTCTTAAAAAATAAAATATTTAATGCTATACAGCTGAAAAGAGGAAATATGGTACTAAATAGAAAGCAATCAAACAATAATGTGCTATAATTATTTATCAATTTAAAAACAATCAAATAATTAATTCAGAATATTAATATATTTAATATAACTGGTTGCTGTAATCAATATCTTATAGTAAAATCAGAATGAATTACTTGCAATATGTTTTGTATTTAAAACAAGGATAATGTAAATATGAATGTCTTACGTTGAGGAAGGGCATCACGCCGTCCAGCACGTAGAACAGACTGCCGTGCATCACGGATCTCGTGTCAGAACTGTCTGCCACAAAACTGGAAATAATCAGAGTAATTTTAGACATTCTAAAATCACCAAACTCAACTAGTACATTTTTAGATACACTCAAATGGCAAAACTGAAAACAAGTATCGTAATTTTACATACATTCAAATAAAAAATCAGCTGGAAACAGTGATCACAATTTCAGATCTACTTAAATACTAAAACTGAAATCCATGAAACGAATATTAATCATAGACTTAATAAAGTGTACTTATGATGTTAAATTAAAAACCATTTTTGTCAACAACAAAAAAAGCTATGTAATAAATACATAACTTCACATATGTTGTTTTCACTTCCTATTTATTGAACAATTTTATTTTTCACCAGAAAATACCATTCAACCACTATGCAGTCTTGTGGTATATATTCTTACACAAAATAAACTTGTGCAATTAATAAGAAGTCAAAACAATATAGGTCAAGTTCTGTATATTTACAACATTAACTAGGTTTTTCTGTTTGTTTGTTTTAACGACACCACTAGAGCACATTGATTTATTAATCATCAGCTACTGTACGTCAAATTTGTTTCCATAAGTAGCAAAGTATCTTTTATATATACCATCCCACAGACAGGATAGCACATACCACATCCTTTGATATACCAGTCGTGGTGCACTGGCTGGAACAAGAGATAGTCCAATAGGCCCAATGACAGTGATTGATCTCACACCAACTGTGCATCAAGCAAACGCTTTACAACTGGACTACATCCCACCTTTACAACAAGGACTACACACACAATTTGATTGAGTAAACAAACAAGGTGGGGGAATTTTTTGTCATGGCTACACCACTGTGTACCCGAATTAAAATCCCTACAAGATATGAGCTACTGTTCTTACTGGTTTGCTGGTGGAGTCTTCAGTAGATACGCCAGTCGGTCCGGGTGGCGGTTCGCATAGTCTGTCAGCTGGTTTATCTCCCCTAATGTTGAGCAAATGAAGTCCCACATGTCTCTAAGAAAACAAATTGACAAGATGAGAAACAAGGACATAAACAAAAATCGAAAATATCTTACTGTAAGAAAATACAAGGGCTGTTTCTACATTGATGATGGCATGGAGGAAATATTTGGTTTAAAAGTTAAAAGTTTGTTTTGTGGATGGACGGATGAATGGATGAATGGATGGATGGATGGATGATTGGATAGGATGGAAGATATGAATTGGATGGATGGATGGATGGACAGAGTGGATGGATGGATGGGATAGAAGGTATAAATTGGATGGATGGTTGGGTAGATGGATGGGTGCATAATTGGATTGGGTGGATGGATGGATGGATGGACTGTGTGGATGGATGGGATGGAAGGTATGAATTGGATGGATCGTTAGGTGGATGGATGCATAATTGGATTGAGTGGAAGGAGGGATGGATAGATTGATGGATGGATGAATGGATGGATGGATGGATGGATGGATGGTTGGGTGGATGATTGGGTGGATAAGTGGATGAATGGATTCTTGATTTGTGGATGGATGGATGGATTGTTTATGGATGGATGGATTGTGAAGGATGGATGGATGGGTGCGTAGATAGGTGGGATGGAAGGGATGAACTGGTTGGAAGAATGGATGTCTGTCTGATATATATATGTCTGTATACACAAGACCACACTAACTTGTCGTGTTGCAGGTCTGTCTATATATATATATATATATTTCTGTATATGACAGACCATACTAACTTGTCATGTTGCAGGTCTGTCTGTATATATATATATATGTCTGTATACAACAGACCACACTAACTTGTCGTGTTGTAGGTCTGTCTGTCTATATATATATATGTATACGACAGACCACACTAACTTGTCGTGTTGCAGGTCTGCGGCGCCGCTCTCCACCAGGTTCCCGGATGTCTTCATGTAGACCCACAACATGAACTTGATGAACGGTTTCTTGAGGTTGGCGTCGATCTCCGCATGGTTCATCACCCATAGCAACTCCTCCACCGGCAGGATCGTCTGGCACAGCGACTCGATGAACTTGTTCTCACCCTGCAACCACGTGCAGGTTGATTGAAAACATATTTTATTGTACAAAGAACAAAAGAATGAGGTAAAAGTTTGACAACCTACATGCCCAGATATATTGTTTCTCAAAATATAATCTTAATCACTAGCTAATCATAAATCATGTTTCAGAATTTTATTGGCATAAGGAAAAGCACTCAGTATGTCAAGAGAAATTTAATTTTTAAAATTTTGTTTTTTGTAAAGAAAATCTATTTCAAATTGTTTTCATCCTGCAAATCTATGTCAGTAAATACCTAGTGTTTGAATGACATTATTTTCGAAGAATTATTTTTATATTCAATACAGTTTTTAAACATTAAGCCCCTTTTTCACTCTAAGTGCATCTAGTAAGCCTTATATCTACCTGTCACAGGATTTCAAAGTGTGGGCTCTTTTTAAATACTGTAGACATTTGAAGATTAAATAATATTTGGTTACTAAGATAACAAAAATACACAAAAAACAAAGAAACAAGCTGGGCCCGGTAACACACGGCACTCGTAACACTTATGTCAGACGTACACCAAACATTATGTATGGCGTATGTGTTACGAGTGCTTTATGTTACCCGGCTCAGCTGTGTGACATACCTCGGCACAAGTTGCCAAAAGGTCAACAAGGTTGACAAAGTAGGTCAGGTGACCAATCTCCATTTTGTTCAGCAGAATCTTCTCTCTGAAAATTAACAGCAGACAATAAAATCTTTATTTATATAATTTACTTTCTCCCATCCTTAGATATTCTCTGAGACTGACATACTCAGTGTTTAGAAATCAGAATTAAGGAATCTATCACCATTGTGAGATATAGATCAGGCAATTCTAACTCAAGGGAAACAAATATCTGTAAGGGCCAATGTTTGCCAAGGTCCTGACAAATAAAAAAAATTCCTGCAAGTTTGCAACTGAATTATATATACCTCACAATGGTCAATGATTCTCTTTGTTTTCCATTAGTGAAATAATATAGAAATTCAGGACTTACAGTAACTCTACTCATGTCTTGGTTGAGAAATCATGCCACCTTACTGAAAGCCTGCATGGTCCAGACTCTTTAACACTGTAACAAATAGGATTCAGTTTGAAGATGTTCAAAAGAACTAACTTCTTCTTTTTGTCTTCGTCGAGAATGTATGCTGTGTTACTAAAAATCTGCATGATCTGGACTCTTAACATGATAAACAAATGGCATTCAGGTTTGTTCATGTCGAGAATAACACCTCTTCTCTGTCCTGGTTTCTTTTCATGGTCAGAATCACTCACCTGTTCTCTCTGTCCTGGTTTCTCTTGATGGTCAGAATCACTCACCTGTTCTCTCTGTCCTGGTTTCTCTTGATGGTCAGAATCACTCACCTCTTCTATCTGTCCTGATTTCTCTTGATGGTCAGAATCACTCACCTCTTCTCTCTGTCCTGGTCGAGGACGTAAGCTGCCTTCTTGAAGGTCTGCATGATGTACTTCATAACGAGGGCCTGGTTTCTCTTGATGGTCAGATCGAGTCCCTCCACCTTGACAAGCACCTTGAGGAGTTCGAGGAACTCGGGCGCTGTGTCCTGACACTCTGCCGCCAGCAGCACGATGCGCTGGATCTGTCGCGAGTGCACCTTCAGACATGTCGCCTGGTTACCGATAAAGACCTGGAAGATAAAGATGGTTTTAGGGGGTTTTATCACTCCTGGTTACCGATAAACACCTGCAAGATAAAGTCTCTGGATCCCTGTTCCTGAGGTATGTACCTTTTGTGGTTTTGTGGCTAGAAGTGAACCTGCAGACATGATTCTTGGTTTCCTAAGAACATCCAGATCATTTAATGGCAAGGAATATTTCTTTAGTGATACTATTTAGTGTCTAACATATGGTAATTTCAACCCTTGATTTAGGTTTTAAAACAGGCTACTCCTTTCAATCTCAGTGATATAGATCTGTTCACATCTAGTTTAAAACAAGCTATGAGATGTCAAATCCTATCTTAGTCAATGTAATTAATATCTAGTTAGCAAAAGCCTAGAAATGTATTTGTAAATAACAGTCCATACATCCACCCATATATAGTGACACCCCTCTAAACCGGACACCCTCAGGACCAAGTAAAATGTCCAGTTTTAAGAGATATCCATTTTAGAGAGGTTCTGAACTGATTTTTAAAAAAGGACTATGAAAAATGTCAGGTTTTGAGGGAATTCCAGTTTACAGAGGATCCAGTTTTGAGAGGTTTCAGGCCTGATACTGCATACAGTGTACTGGTATCTCAATTCAGTGTTTAAACATAAGACATAAGACATGTGCTATACAATACCTCTTTCAAAGCGATGGCCATGTCCGACTGTACGATCTGCACGTCAAGGAGGGTGTCGAGGTTGTTGAAGATCCAGTCTTGCACTTTGTGGTTCTCTCGGATCAACAGCTTCAGCACGTACAGCGTCTTCTTGAACACCTTCTCCATGCCGTGGTACTGCTCCTAGGTAACACATCACAGGGAGTAAACACGACTTCTCATTCTTATATATAGAGAATAACTGGTTACTGTCTTAAGATATCGGCTTTATCCTGCAAAGGTTAGAATGGCGAATGCAGTGAGGCTCTTTTGAGCTGCATTCGCCATTCGACCTGAGCAGTCAAGAGATAATTTTTAGTAATTTTCAAACTAATAATACTATTTTCCTAATGTATACTTACAATAAGTTTGGCATCAATCTCCTGTGACAGAACTTCAAGCATAATGTTCAGTATACCTAGAAAAACACAAAATGTGTTCATCCCATAAATACAATATAGCAGTGTAAATATTTTAGAAAAAACCCACCTACATATATAAGACTAAAGAAAGTTAAAATTTATAGAGCAACTTAATTATTTATAGAAAATTTATGTTTTTCATTAGTAAATGATAGCATGGTTTGGCAAGGGGAGATTGACAAGTTTTTAAAACTGTAGATGCATTCATGGTAATGAAAAATAGCACATTTTGAACCACCTATATATTAGTTTTGAGACACTGAACTTAATGCAACAAAAACGTTTGCTAATTTAAAAACAAAAATACTGATGAACCCACAAGGTAATAACATTATTTTTCCCATAAAATGTGAATGCCCCATGGAAGTAGATAAAGATAAAATGATGATACTGAAACCCACAGCTGAGGATTGAGAATAACAGAACAAAGATCCAAGTAATTAAAGACGGCTGGTTACAGAAAAATAAAACAAACAGATGGACAGACAGACAGACAGACACATGGACAAACAGATGGACAAACAGACAGATAGACAAACAGATGGACAAACAGACAGATAGACTGACAGATGGATAGACATACAGACAGACTAAAAGACAGATAGACAAACAGATGGACGGACAGTTTACCATGACTGATCATTATGTTCTGGTTCATGTGATGGGGTTCTTCAGGTGTTTTTGGCAGATGACAAAATCTGAAAAATAGAATCCAAATTAATTAACAAAATCTCAACATCAAAAAGGTTTATGTTCGGTGAAATGCAACATTGAATATAATTTTAATATTTACACATTGAGAATGCAAGACACAAAGATTCTAAATCTTGTGTAATTGGACGTTTTGCTTAATATCTTACAGAATACTCTGGGAAAAGATTGCAGCTATATACAACACAAACAAAAACAATGGTAAAGATGTAAGAAAATGTATTTTTTATATTAAATTTTTCTGAACTGTTAAGACACATTCAACAACTGATTTTATGTGTATATTAAGTTTATTCAAGCCAAAGCACATTTGGTTCTTTAATATGTTTGTATATTTAATTAATGATTGCTCTGTCTGTAAGACTGTTTTGTTTTGTTTAAGTAACTCACTCCGCGAGCTCATCCAGGACGTCACACATGAGCTGAACCTGTTGTTCGTTTAACTTGGCATGGGCAAGACGTCGCAGAGTGGGCAGCGACCTCTGAACTTCACGGTGAACCCGGGCCGAGTCGTGACTCAGCAAAACCTGAAATACACAAAAACAAATATAATTAGTTATATAACAAAACCTGAAATACACAAAAATAAATTTAACTATTTATATAACAAAACCTGAAATACACAAAAATAAAGTAATTGTTTATATATAACAAACCCTAAATAGTTGTATATACAATATGCCTTTGGGTAAAATCAATCATATACAATAAACCATCCCCACTACCATCAAGTTACATCCTACTCCAGAATACACAGTTAAAGTTTGTTTTCTTTAACAACACCACTAGAGCACATTGATTTGTTAATGATCTGGCAATTGTAACATGTAGTTTGCAGAGGAAACCGGCTACATTTTTCCATTAGCAGCAAGGGATCTTTTAAATGCCATTTGCGGAACAGTGGTTGGGACATGAAAAAACAAACACATCAGAGAATGGGTCTATACTAAGGAGTTTGATCCTCCAAAGCAAGCACTGCATGCAAGCACTCTACCCACTACCCACTAAGCCAGAAACCCCACCCACCGACTCCCATACAAAGACAAACTGGTGAAGACATTCATCAACATACCTGAGCCTCGTTGGCTAGTTTGAACATGTCGTTCTGCGACGAGTACATCTTGTTGAGGATATCGAGAGACTTGACAACCATCTTGTCATATTTGTAGTTAGACAGGTCCTACAATCAGAGAATATACTAAATGACTTTCCTTTGATTATTGGCTAGATCAGAGAATATACTAAATGACTTTCCTTTCATTATTGGCTAGATCAGAGAATATACTAAATGACTTTCCTTTCATTATTGGCTAGATCAGAGAATATACTAAATGACTTTCCTTTCATTATTGGCTAGATCAGAGAATATACTAAATGACTTTCCTTTCATTATTGGCTAGATCAGAGAATATACTAAATGACTTTCCTTTCATTATTGGCTAGATCAGAGAATATACTAAATGACTTTCCTTTCATTATTGGCTAGATCAGAGAATATACTAAATGACTTTCCTTTCATTATTGGCTAGATCAGAGAATATACTAAATGACTTTCCTTTCATTATTGGCTAGATCAGAGAATATACTAAATGACTTTCCTTTCATTATTGGCTAGATCAGAGAATATACTAAATGACTTTCCTTTCATTATTGGCTAGATCAGAGAATATACTAAATGACTTTCCTTTCATTATTGGCTAGATCAGAGAATATACTAAATGACTTTCCCTTCATTATTGGCTAGATCAGAGAATATACTAAATGACTTTCCTTTCATTATTGGTTAGATCAGAGAATATACTAAATGACTTTCCTTTCATTATTGGCTAGATCAGAGAATATACTAAATGACTTTCCTTTCATTATTGGCTAGATCAGAGAATATACTAAATGACTTTCCTTTCATTACTGGCTAGATCAGAGAATATACTAAATGACTTTCCTTTCATTACTGGTTAGATCAGAGAATATACTAAATGACTTTCCTTTCATTACTGGTTAGATCAGAGAATATACTAAATGACTTTCCTTTCATTATTGGCTAGATCAGAGAATATACTAAATGACTTTCCTTTCATTATTGGCTAGATCAGAGAATATACTAAATGACTTTCCTTTCATTATTGGCTAGATCAGAGAATATACTAAATGACTTTCCTTTCATTACTGGCTAGATCAGAGAATATACTAAATGACTTTCCTTTCATTACTGGCTAGATCAGAGAATATACTAAATGACTTTCCTTTCATTACTGGCTAGATCAGAGAATATACTAAATGACTTTCCTTTCATTATTGGCTAGATCAGAGAATATACTAAATGACTTTCCTTTCATTATTGGCTAGATCAGAGAATATACTAAATGACTTTCCTTTCATTACTGGCTAGATCAGAGAATATACTAAATGACTTTCCTTTCATTATTGGCTAGATCAGAGAATATACTAAATGACTTTCCTTTCATTATTGGCTAGATCAGAGAATATACTAAATGACTTTCCTTTCATTATTGGCTAGATCAGAGAATATACTAAATGACTTTCCTTTCATTATTGGCTAGATCAGAGAATATACTAAATGACTTTCCTTTCATTACTGGCTAGATCAGAGAATATACTAAATGACTTTCCTTTCATTACTGGCTAGATCAGAGAATATACTAAATGACTTTCCTTTCATTACTGGCTAGATCAGAGAATATACTAAATGACTTTCCTTTCATTATTGGCTAGATCAGAGAATATACTAAATGACTTTCCTTTCATTACTGGTTAGATCAGAGAATATACTAAATGACTTTCCTTTTATTATTGGCTAGATCAGAGAATATACTAAATGACTTTCCTTTGATTACTGGCTAGATCAGAGAATATACTAAATAACTTTCCTTTGATTATTGGCTAGAGATGAAAATCAAGTAACTGTGAGTTGTCCTGTATTCATGTAATGAACATCCATATATAGTGAAACCCCTGTATACCGTACACCCTTGAGACCAATACAAATGTTCGGTAATAATAGGGATCTGGTTTAGAGAGGTTCATTTATGTACTGGTTTTTAAAAAGAACTCTGAAAAACTTTTGATTTTGAGGGTATTCCGGTTTACAGAGGGTCCGGTCTTGCGAGGTTTCACTGTATACACAAACTCATCTGTATTGGTGTGCAAGTGTTAAAAAATCCTTGGTTAACAAGCATTTTGTTATTCTTATATTAAGTATGTTATACGAAAAAGGATACATGTAAGACCATTGTGTCAAATGTATTACGTACAGTACTGTTTGCAGCTACTCTTCCACTCACATCAATTCAACTCATTTTGTTTCAGCCATATTTCTTTAAATTTTTCATTCATCATCATATTTTCGCTTCTAAAATGGTGGGTCAAGGTATAGCAGAACAAATCTGCTCTGACTAATAAAATAGTTCTATGATTAAATTTACATATTAAATATATTTTCTTGTTTAGAATATCAGTGTCTGTATATTCAATGTGTTTCTGGTCATCTTAATATTTGTAAGAAGCCCAAATTAGATTTTGTCTTCAAATAATTTTGTATGTACGAAAAACATTAATTTTAGGAAATAAAATGAAATTTAACCTACACATGTAGTTTAGTATACAGCCACTCATATTTTATGTAAAACAATATATTTGATATGTAATTACAATCGTTAAAAAGTCTCTGTTAGTCGATAAAATCTTAAAAATTGCAGCAAACTCAGGAATGTGCCTTTAAGACACCTGGTCAGTAACAATTACCAGTAAGATAGCCGTTGTGCTGTCTAAATCAAATATGGCTGACGCATTGAACATCTCTCGCAATTCCTTTAGAACCTCTTTCTGTTTCCGTAATGCTTTCCTGTTAACATATCACATATAATATATAAATATCCATACATATATACAACTACATAGTAGTATAAAATAGATAATTAATATATTTTAGAACAAGGCTTACAAAACATGTAATGTTTCATTTCAATGACAATTATTATTAATGGTAACAGTTCTTGGAGTTATACAAAAAGTGAGATATTAAAATGAGGTTTCATTTAATTTAAAATCACATTTGTTTTCATGTTTAACTTATAAACTGATGCTATATGTTTAGCCAAAATTAGTGTTTAAATAAAGCATGTACAATAATTCGTACCATCCTCACAGAATGAAAAGATATGTTTTACTGAAGAAAAAGAAGTGATCAAAAGATACTTAGACACCAACACCCTTCCACACACCACCCCCCCCCCCCAAAAAAAAAGCAAAAAACCCCAAAACAAACTATTTCCATGGATATTAACGAAGGAAGGAAATGTTTTATTTAACGATGCACTCAACACATTTTATTTACGGTTATATGGCGTTGGACATATGGTTAAGGACCACACAGATATTGAGAGAGGAAAGCCGCTGTCGCCACTTCATGTGTTACTCTTTTCGATTAGCAGCAAGGGATCTTTTACATGCACCATCCTACAGACAGGACAGTACATACCATGGCCTTTGTTACACCAGTTGTGGAGCACTGCTACGTCCCACCCCCTTGGACAAAAAGTAACACAGATGATCACTGATTACTTTGACATTAATTTTTTTTTTTTAAATCCTGACTTACTTGGACATTAATGTTGTTGTTTTTAAATCCAGACTTACTTGGACATTAATTGGTTTTTTTTAAATCCTGACTTACTTGGACATTAATGATGTTTTTTTTTACATCAGACTTACTTGGACATTAATGTTTTTTAAATCCTGACTTACTTGGACATTAATGGTGTTTTTTAAATCCCGACTTACTTGGACATTAATTGGGTTTTTTTAAAATCCCGACTTACTTGGACATTAATGTGTTTTTTTAAATCCTGACTTACTTGGACATTAATGGGTTTTTTAAATCTCAACTTACTTGGACATTAATGGGGGGTTTTAAATCCCGACTTACTTGGACATCAGTGAAGGGTCGTACGTCTCGTACAGCAGGGGTTCCAACACAGTCTGTGACTTCTTCCTCGACGCACTCTGCTCCCCGTACTTGAACTTGGTCACAAACACCTTCAGACGAAGGTTCCTCTGGAATGTTAACAGTAAGTCCAAAACCCACATGGCCCTAGAAAGAAACAAACATCTTAAGTCCAAGACCCACATGGCCCTAGAAAGAAACAAACATCTTGAGTCCAAAACCCACATGGCCCCTTGAAAGAAGCAAACATCTTAAATCCAAAACCCACATGGCCCTATAAATAACAAACATCATAAGTCCAAGACCCAAATGGCCCTAGAAAGAAATAAGCATCTTAACTAAGTCCAAAACCCACTAATACTATCATTTTTGGTTTATACTTTTAGTATAAACCATTTTTGGGTATGATCTTTTGAATGGTTATGACTATTTTATTGTAAGATAAAAAATAAAAAATGTAGGTTTTTCACATTTCCCCCAAAATGCTTGTTTTTCATCTACTGGACGGGAGAAAAATAATCCTCCATTATGTATCCATGTGGGACAGGGCTATTCCACCCTCGGGTACATAATATGATGTCATGAACTCAGCAAGCTTCGTCCCTGACAACAAATTATGTACCCTCAGGTGGAATAGCCCTGTGCCACATAGACACATATGAAGGATTCTTTTAGTATCACATGCTAATAAATGTGAATAACCGAAATAAGTCTGTGATAAAGAGTTATACAGTGAGTTGTATCTTACTGGTATTTGGCGTTCACAACGGCCGATGCTTCAGGCGAAGTCTCAAACCGACCGCTCTGACGATACTGAGCGACAGCACGATTACTCTCCTTGGTGTAGGCTGAAACACAAACACAGTTCCAAGTCACATATCCAAGTTCAGAACACAACATATACAAACTGGAAAACACATTTTGTGGTCTGTCTGGCATTACATCATTATTTTACGACATTGCTTGCTAATATAAAAATACAAATCTCTAAAATAAACATAAAAAATGAAAAGAGAGGTGTTGTTTTGATAGCTATATGGGCAGATCCTAGGAAATATTTCAAAGAAGGGACCACGGGCAAAAGGGCACATAGATCAACAAGGGTACTTCAATGAACATTTAGCATTTGTGAAATGAAATTTGTACCCAAATTGCTCACAAAAGGGGAACTTGAATTTTTGTGGTAGAGGTGACCACCAGCATAACCAGATGGGTGCCAGGGTGGCTATGGCCCCTCCCCTAATAACACTCCTCTTTTTTTCCACTACCTTTTATATTTCCTGTCACCCTAAAGCACATGTAAAAGACAGTGTTGGTGCCCCCTTCCCCCAAATGAGGGTGCTTCCTGCCCAGCAACAAAGGGAGGACAGATCCCCCAGTCCCATACCTTGGATCTGCCAATGCACCCAGTGAAGACTAAATGGGGTAGTTTATGTGTTATGACAATTCTGATTACATTTGCCCTTGTATCTAGTGAAGACTAAATGGAGTAGTTTATGTGTTATGACAATTCTGATTACATTTGCCCTTGTATCTAGTGAAGACTAAACGCGGTAGTTTATGTGTTATGACAATTCTGATGACATCTGCCCTTGAATCTAGTAAAGACTATAAATGCGGTAGTTTATGTGTTATACAATTCTGATTACATTTTCCCTTGTATCTAGTGAAGACTAAATGCGGTAGTTTATGTGTTATGACAATTTTGATTACATTTGCCCTTGTATCTAGTAAAGACTATAAATGCGGTAGTTTATGTGTTATGACAATTCTGATTACATTTTCCCTTATATCTAGTAAAGACTATAAATACGGTAGTTTATGTGTTATGACAATTCTGATTACATTTGCCCTTGTATCTAGAAAAGACTATAAATGCAGTAGTTTATGTGTTATGACAATTCTGATTACATTTGCCCTTGTAGTCCTTGGGGAAGGGGACGTCGTGCCGTCCATCCAGTAGACTGAGTAGTGGCACAAGGAGGCTGCGGACATCGTCCAGGTCCATGTAGTAGCCAAACTTGACCAGGTGGTGCAGTAGATGTAACACCTAGAATATAGATAATAACTTGTATAAGAGAGAGAGAACAGTCATTTGAATGTAGTCACCGAACTTGACCAGGTGGTGCAGTAGATGTAACACCTAGAATATAGATAATAACTTGTATAAGAGAGAGAGAACAGTCATTTGAATGTAGTCACCGAACTTGACCAGGTGGTGCAGTAGATGTAACATCTAGAATATAGATAATAACGAGAAATAAGATTTATACAAATCAAAATGATAATAGTTATAAAGGAAAACAGCACTGAAAAGCTCAGATGGACACAGATCACAGTTATCTGCCCATCTGGTTGACCAAAATCTGGAAATATACATGTATCTGTGGAAGCACTCTGCTGTTTGACTGTGATTATTTGATGGCAGACAGCATTGAAGTGACAACTTTTAGACTGAAGTTGACAGGGGAGAATGTGTAGTTTGCCACCATCCCTCCCATGCAAACATCCTGGGAGAAAGAGCTGGACAACAGGGGTTGTCCTTATTCAGGGTATGTTGGCCCCAGGCAGGCAAAGGTGCATTAAATATCCATGGGCCTACTGATATGAATAAAAGTGCTATAGCAACTAACACTATATAGAAACATAATGAATAAATAATTGTGGTTTGTGGCCAGTTCTAAATATGGAATTGAAGAGCAGAGTACAGTGGTAACAACACAAAAACATCATTAATCTTAATGAGTAACCTCACTCCTTCATATTAAACCATGCGTTTAGGTTGGATTAAATTTTTAATAATCTTTTTGGGCACTTAGAATTGCCCTCCTTTAATCTTTTTTTAAGGGCATATAGATTATGTAATTTTTCTTGTTTTATTTACCTTTTCGGAATTGCCCAGTCAAAAATAAGCATCACACTAAATTAACTAAAACTAATTTTTATATAAATACTATTGATTATTTGAATGATGTGTCAAAATTTTCCTACCCCCTTTTTATAAATAATTCAAAATTGACACATTAATAAGTAATTTTTCTGTTCTACACTTAACCACTAGCCATGCCAGAGATTGGGTGTGGGAGAGACGTGCCTTAACCTTAATTGGATAGAAGCACGTTAATAGAGTTTACGATTACGATTATTAAACCATAAAAGGCATATATACTGAACAGCATTATGTAGTTGCTATTTTTTCACAGTAGGCACATAGCGGTCAGTCTGACTTGCCTGTTCAATGAGCAGATTTCGACCAATCATGGAGGCCGTCATGGTACAGTTCTCATTGAGGAATTCAGCCAGCCAGTCTCGCAGAACCGGGAAGATCGTCACCAGGTCTTTGACCACCTACAAACAAGCCAAGCATTTTTAACAACACCTCAGTACTTTTTAAGCAGTAGCTAATTTGGTTTCTAACATAGCATTTCAACAAGGTTTTCAAAGCCACTCCTAAAGGGTTATAAAAAATAATAATAACAAGGGAAAAACTAATTAAGAATTGTTTTCTCTGAAGAAAGTATGTCAGAATTAGCAAATGTTTGACATCCAACAGCCGATGATTAATAAATCAATGTGCTCTCTTGGTGTTTGGAAGAAGGAAAAAAATATTTTATTTAACGACGCACTCAACACATTTTATTTATGGTTATATGGCGTCAGACATATGGTTAAGGACCACACAGATATTGAGAGATGACACCCGCTGTGGCCATTTCATGGGCTACTCTTTTCGATTAGCAGCAAGGGATCTTTTATATGCACCATCCCACAGACAGGATAGTACATACCACGTTTTTTGTTACACCAGATGTGGAGCACTGGCTGGAACGAGAAATAGCTCAATGGGCCCACTGATGGGAATCGATCCTAGATCGATTGTGCATCAAGCGAGCGCTGTACTACTGGGCTACGTCCCGCCCTCTTGGTGTTTGGTTAGCTCATGAAAGTGGAGTGCAGAAGCTGACCTGTATTAAACAGCCTCAAATCTTAACAGGCCATTTTTTCATACTCACTTTGAATCAGTTTGGTCAGGTCAGGTCAGAGTGTTTAACGTGCACATTCAGAACAAGCTGTGGTAGTGCACGCTTGTCCTGGGCACAAGTGTTGGCCTCGGCCAGCTCCTCTGTCCAGGGCAGGAAACTTGAATCAGTTTGATATTACTTATTTAAGTAGGTGTGGATATGATTATTGTCTTCCTTTGCAAATTAACAATTGATATTTCAAAAATTTCAATCATGTAACAGATAACTTCAGTATTATATATATATTGCTGTGAACCTATCACTGGAAAAATATGAGTAAATTATGACACCCCAATCCCATCCCAATGAAAAAAGCATCTTAAAAGAACAAATCACAAATAAATAAAATTATAAACTAAGATAGTTAGTAGCAACCTGACAACAAAGCAGATGACACAAATAGTCCATGCATGCAAACAACTTAACTACCATTCCAAATAGTTGTTAGTGTCCTAATGCACATGACATATAACTTATGCTACCTAAAGTAACCTGTTAAACATCTAAACAATATAAGAATAAATTAAATTTTAATTCTGGAGTAGTAATTCTTTGGTTGCAGAGATGGTTATTTCACCGCTACCAAGCCATGTTACTTCTTTAGTATACCCAACAACAACAATAAGGCATCAAAAACACGGCTCCAAGTGTTACTGCTCCTCCCAAGTTTGAAGATAATGCATTATCCCCAATCCGTTTAAAATCAAATTAATACATAACTACATCCAAACCCCAACCTTTGTACCAAAATTTAAAAATTATGTAGGACTAATATTGCAATGCGAAATGTTTTAGAAATATTAAGCATAGAAATGTGAAGGAGCTGAATTAAAATGCTGACAAACATGGTTTATTAGAATTTTAACAAAAGCAACAGTGGAAAGGGGTCACTGGGAGAAAAACTAACTAGAAACATTATAAAAATGACCAGACATATGTCATATGAAATATATTTGCATGAAAAAACTAGTCTTAAAGAGACATACCCTAGTTTTTAAATACTAAAGCATATTTTTTACTATTAGAGCCATTTATGATCACTGAAATCAAACATGACTTATATTTTATTGTTTAGATTATCCATTTCTATACAACCAAGGTATTTCTGGTCATCCTGATGTTTCTAACACCACAAAATGCATTTTTCATATTTTTAAAAACGCACGTGCGTCTGAGAAGTAACGGTTATAGAGCCGCATTTTAGTCTATTTTTAAGGGTATTTCAATGTTACAGACACTTGTTTCACTCTGTTGTATCCAAATTTGATGCCAGTTTGTAAATTGACCAAACTTAAGTATCCATTTTTACAGGTTAAAACTAGGCTCTAGGTGAAATATATGCCTTAGTGTTTAAAAAGTAGGGTCTGTCCCTTTATGAAGTATTCTGAGTATAATGTAAAAGCAATACAGGTCCCTTACTGGTCCCTTACTGGTCCCAACAAATGGTTTTACCTCCTAAATTCAAGGGCTATGAATTAAAGTGAAACTTGATCTGTAACAATATGTGATAAAGCTATACACAAAATTTCAGCTCAATACAGTATGTTTAGTTTTTAACTGATATTTAAACAAGACGTTTGGAATTACTTCTATACAATGTATATAATATGTATGTGAATGGTTACTGTGTCATACCTGTCCACAGACGTCGTCAGCCCGTAATTCCTGACAGAAAGGTAAAAGCAAAGCACAATTAGCATGCAACTACAAGTACAGGCACACAACATAGAAACAGTACAACACTAAAACGAAAATCAGTGAACAACTTCAATGAAGATTAGTAGTGCATATGCATAGAGTTTTTGATAAATCAATCAATCAATCAATCAATCAATCAATCAATCAATCAATCAATCAATCAATCAATCAATCAATCAATCAATCAATCAGTATGATGTGATTAAAGTATGAGGCCATGAAGATGGTTAAATTTCATTAAAAGAAAGATTTTAATGACACAAACTTTTTGTGTTAATAATTAACACAAAAAGTTTCTTTCAGATGTTTTCTAACAGAGCAGATTTTTTAAAGCCAAGTAAACAAATTTATATACTAAATAAAACCATCTATAGGTTCAGTGCTGAAACATACACAGTGACATAATAAAATAATGTCTTGTGATTAACATTTGACCAATCAAGATTATAAGAAGCGATATCTCCTGGGAGAATATCGCAGGAGACATCGCAAATTATAATGCAAGCGATATCTCCTACAAAAGACTTTAATGAATAATAAAGAATATTTCTCTATGATGCTATTTATTATTCAGTTACTCAATATATCTGACATACTCAGTAAATGATTACTGGTAAGGAAAATTATTAATGCATATGCAAAGTACAAATCCAACTGAAGCCTACGTATACTCTAATGACTAAACATCTAGATTGCTCAAACAGAGCTGCAGAAAGTACTCGCCCACTTGCCAAATGAGAGTAAAAATTCCTATGGAGGATTTAAAAGTCTACCTGTCTTTTTTATTTTGTTTCACTATTTGTGATGATGATCACTTACCAAGTGTTATTAAAAATGTTTTGTCAATTTATCTATATTTCATTTGAAGTGAAGACAATATTAATATAATATTGTTAATAATATATTGTTCTGTAGACTGGCAGACTAGTAAACATCCTGGTGGGCTAGTAAAATTTAGTTGGTTTTGATCTGGAAGGCTAATTAAATATTTTCCATTTCTGCATCCCTGTCAAATGTAAAATGCTCAACAGAACATGAAAACTATTTTTTAAAAATTAATCTGAAAAAACACTTCAATTATTAAGAAGCTGTAAATTAAAAAAAAAAAATTAAATCTACAATTATAAAAATCATTGTCTACAAAAAAGTACTCAAAAAAGAAAAAAATGAATCAAGTGAAGAAAAAGTAAATACCAGACTATTAAAATTGTAATGAGGCAGATGGCTTTTACAACTGATTGCAACCTGAAAACTTTTGAGCCTGTTTTGTATCCAAATTTGAATACTAGTAACCTCTTCAGCCTCATTGTTATATTCTATTGTTTTTAATTGTGTGCTGAGAAGTGATTCTTTTTAAATGTGATGATATACTTTAGTTGCTTAGATTCCAAGCAAATCTTCCATTAATTTATAAACCGAGAATACCGGTAACTAGTTAATGACATAGGATATCACCTTTATCCTGTGATGGTAATAATAGGAAATTCTGCAAGGCTTGTCAAGTGGAATTTCTCATTCAGCCTGAACAGGATAAAGCCAATATCCTACAGCATTAACTAGTTATTATCTTTATCCTGCAGATCATCAAAATTAAGGGAAAAAGCTATTATTTCTGTTATTTGAGCTATGTTGTATGATGACCTAGAGGTAAAACAAGTGATTTTGTAATCAAGCTATATCATATGACATCACATGCGTGATGTCAAAAGTCATATTCAGTTGGTAAATGTTTATGACTTTGCTTTATTCCGTCATCGTAATTGACCAACAGTGGTTGCGAGATGAAATCTTATTATAAAGGTAACATAAAAATCACTCATTAATAAAAACATCTTCAAAATGTGCTATTTTTAGTACTTTTACTGATAAAATGTTTTCAGAACTAACAGTAAAATATATTCAGTCAAATGTCATTATCTCGATGTCTGTTATTACACTATGCCAATATATTTTGATGTAAAGAAATGGTCTGAGGGCATAATTTTAAACAATACTACCATCAGTGTTTATCTCAGCCCACTGTTACCTTGAGTTGTTTGGTTTGGTCCTTCAACATCGACATAATGAACTTTGACAGTGTTATGAATTCATATTACAGTAACTGTATATTGCAGTCATTACATGTATGATGTATTTAAGCATGCAATATTCTGTGTTCTACAGGTATTTATAATTTGAGGATTAATGTAAGATGAAGTAAAGCAAGATGCATTTAAGAAAAGCAATGAAAAAGAATCAAA
This sequence comes from Gigantopelta aegis, assembly GCF_016097555.1. Lineage (NCBI taxonomy): Eukaryota > Metazoa > Mollusca > Gastropoda > Neomphalida > Peltospiridae > Gigantopelta > Gigantopelta aegis. The sequence goes on along the minus strand of NC_054712.1, from coordinate 49,129,856 downwards.
ACATCTGGGGTGTAAATTCACAATGCTTCAGCTGTCTGTGAAAGACCTTTTTCACAAGCATTGTATTTGTTTCACACATGACAGTCAAATAACACCACTGCAATTTGGGTTCATCACCAGGGTTAATCATTTTCCAGCTCATAAGATTATCAATGGAAATCTTTTATTTAAGAACACACTCAACACATTTTATTTACAGTTATATGGAGTCAGACATATGGGTAAGGACCACATAGATATTGAGAGAGGAATCCCGCTGTCGCCACTTCATGGGCTATTCTTTTCGATTAGCAGCAAGGGATCACCATCCCATAGACAGGAGAGTACACACCACCACTTTTGTTTCACCAATTGTAGATCACTGGCTGAATGAGAAATAGCCCAATGGGGCCACTGACGAGGATTGATCCTAAACCGACCATGCATCAAGCAAGCACTTTACCACTGAGCTACATCCCGCCCCTCAGAAGATTATCAAAGACCATCACACGCTGCTCATTATGGCCCTATTATACGGTGTAATTCTACAACTTCAGATGGTCATACGATTCCAAATGAAATACTCTCAAAGACCATCACACGCTGCTCATTATGGCCCTATTATACGGAGTAATTCTACAACTTCAGACGGTCGTACGATTCCAAATGAAATACTCTCAAAGACCATCACACGCTGCTCATTATGGCCCTATTATACGGTGTAATTCTACAACTTCAGATGGTCATACGATTCCAAATGAAATACTCTCAAAGACCATCACGCGCTGCTCATTATGGCCCTATCATACGGTGTAATTCTACAACTTCAGATGGTCATACGATTCCAAATGAAATACTCTCAAAGACCATCACACGCTGCTCATTATGGCCCTATCATACGGTGTAATTCTACAACTTCAGATGGTCATACGATTCCAAATGAAATACTCTCAAAGACCATCACACGCTGCTCATTATGGCCCTATCATACGGTGTAATTCTACAACTTCAGATGGTCATACGATTCCAAATGAAATACTCTCAAAGACCATCACACGCTGCTCATTATGGCCCTATCATACGGTGTAATTCTACAACTTCAGATGGTCATACGATTCCAAATGAAATACTCTCAAAGACCATCACACGCTGCTCATTATGGCCCTATTATACGGTGTAATTCTACAACTTCAGATGGTCATACGATTCCAAATGAAATACTCTCAAAGACCATCACGCGCTGCTCATTATGGCCCTATCATACGGTGTAATTCTACAACTTCAGATGGTCATACGATTCCAAATGAAATACTCTCAAAGACCATCACACGCTGCTCATTATGGCCCTATCATACGGTGTAATTCTACAACTTCACATGGTCATACGATTCCAAATGAAATACTCTCAAAGACCATCACACGCTGCTCATTATGGCCCTATCATATGGTGTAATTCTACAACTTCAGATGGTCATACGATTCCAAATGAAATACTCTCAAAGATCATCACGCGCTGCTCATTATGGCCCTATCATACGGTGTAATTCTACAACTTCAGATGGTCATACGATTCCAAATGAAATACTCTCAAAGACCATCACACGCTGCTCATTATGGCCCTATCATACGGTGTAATTCTACAACTTCAGATGGTCATATGATTCCAAATGAAATACTCTCAAAGATCATCACACGCTGCTCATTATGGCCCTATCATACGGTGTAATTCTACAACTTCAGATGGTCATACGATTCCAAATGAAATACTCTCAAAGACCATCACACGCTGCTCATTATGGCCCTATCATACGGTGTAATTCTACAACTTCAGATGGTCATACGATTCCAAATGAAATACTCTCAAAGACCATCACACGCTGCTCATTATGGCCCTATCATACGGTGTAATTCTACAACTTCAGATGGTCATACGATTCCAAATGAAATACTCTCAAAGACCATCACACGCTGCTCATTATGGCCCTATCATACGGTGTAATTCTACAACTTCAGATGGTCATACGATTCCAAATGAAATACTCTCAAAGACCATCCACACGCTGCTCATTATGGCCCTATCATACGGTGTAATTCTACAACTTCAGATGGTCATACGATTCCAAATGAAATACTCTCAAAGACCATCACACGCTGCTCATTATGGCCCTATCATACGGTGTAATTCTACAACTTCAGATGGTCATACGATTCCAAATGAAATACTCTCAAAGATCATCACACGCTGCTCATTATGGCCCTATTATATGGTGTAATTCTACAACTTCAGATGGTCATATGATTCCAAATGAAATACTCTCAAAGACCATCACACGCTGCTCATTATGGCCCTATCATACGGTGTAATTCTACAACTTCAGATGGTCATATGATTCCAAATGAAATACTCTCAAAGACCATCACACGCTGCTCATTATGGCCCTATCATACGGTGTAATTCTACAACTTCAGATGGTCATACGATTCCAAATGAAATACTCTCAAAGACCATCACATGCTGCTCATTATGGCCCTATTATACGGTGTAATTCTACAACTTCAGATGGTCATACGATTCCAAATGAAATACTCTCAAAGATCATCACACGCTGCTCATTATGGCCCTATTATACGGTGTAATTCTACAACTTCAGATGGTCATACGATTCCAAATGAAATACTCTCAAAGACCATCACACGCTGCTCATTATGGCCCTATCATACGGTGTAATTCTACAACTTCAGATGGTCATACGATTCCAAATGAAATACTCTCAAAGATCATCACACGCTGCTCATTATGGCCCTATCATACGGTGTAATTCTACAACTTCAGATGGTCATACGATTCCAAATGAAATACTCTCAAAGACCATCACACGCTGCTCATTATGGCCCTATCATACGGTGTAATTCTACAACTTCAGATGGTCATACGATTCCAAATGAAATACTCTCAAAGACCATCACACGCTGCTCATTATGGCCCTATCATACGGTGTAATTCTACAACTTCAGATGGTCATACGATTCCAAATGAAATACTCTCAAAGACCATCACACGCTGCTCATTATGGCCCTATCATACGGTGTAATTCTACAACTTCAGATGGTCATACGATTCCAAATGAAATACTCTCAAAGACCATCACACGCTGCTCATTATGGCCCTATCATACGGTGTAATTCTACAACTTCAGATGGTCATACGATTCCAAATGAAATACTCTCAAAGATCATCACACGCTGCTCATTATGGCCCTATCATACGGTGTAATTCTACAACTTCAGATGGTCATACGATTCCAAATGAAATACTCTCAAAGACCATCACACGCTGCTCATTATGGCCCTATCATACGGTGTAATTCTACAACTTCAGATGGTCATACAATTCCAAATGAAATACTCTCAAAGATCATCATTTCTGTGGATCCACTGATGAGGTTTGATACTTTGAGCCAAACACCTCAGGTGAGTGCTCCACTGACTAAACTGAGTTACCATTTACAAACTGATGATTGACATGAAAACCATCTTCTCCAGCTCAAATTAGTCACCATTGACTATTTCTGTACTGGTCATTTCAAAACGATGAGATGAAAGTTCTTCAAGATGGTCACACCTAACCATTCTAACACTCAGGTCTATGGTCACAGGTGGTAGGGGAGTACAGATGGTGGTTAGAGCTTGTGTCTTAATGAAGGATGGAAATGTTTTCTTTAACGATGTACTTAACACATTTTATTTATGGTTATATGGCGTCAGACATATGGTAAAGGACCACACAGATATTGAGAGGAAACACACTGTCGCCACTTCAATTAGAAGCAAGGGATCTTTTATATGCACCATACCACAGACAGGATAGTACATACCACTATCCTACTGGATGTCAGACATTTGGTAATTCTAACACACAATCTTCTGAGGAAATCAGCTACATTTTTCCATAAGCAGCAAGGGATCTTTTATATGCACTTTCCCACAGACAGGACAAAACATACCACAGTCTTCGATATACCATGTGTGGGATAGGCAAAACACGTGTCTGCCAAGAAGATTTGATCCTATGACCCTAGATCCAAAAACCTTCTGCCCCTTCTACTCTCAAATACACTATTACAGACACTATATGATATATGTGTACATTCAACTGTTATTAATAAATAAATATATATATATATATTTATATAAATAAATATATACATGTATATATATATATATATATATATATATATATATACTCACGGAAAACATTTCTTGTGCACCAAATGATTGCATATAGTATATAATATACCTGGAATCTGGTCATAAAAATTTCAGTAAATGAACGTGTAACCACTGCATTTGATATTCAAGCGGTGTGATCACAAGATGCATTACTAGCATTCTTGGTCACGTACTCCTGTCTGATGTCATTTTTCTTATCATAGGACTCTAAAACTATTGTATGGATTCTCATCACTCAGAAAAATACTTTTGTTGGTATTTGATCGTCGTCAGTGTGATGCCACGCCTCCACGAAAATGAATTTCTTCAAACGATGGGTATGATTGAGGTTAGAATGGCACAAACGTTGTTGCTGGTCATTTTGGTGTTGATTGGTGTTCGTCAGAAAACTATGCAATGTGTGCGGAGATGTTCTCAACAGTTTAGGGATACTATGGATCTTCCATGTTTAGGGAGTCGACACGTGACGTCACGTTAACAAATCATCAACATCAAGGGGGTAAACATATGGAATCATTTGAAAATTCCAAGTTTAACATCCCAATACATCCCTGAATCGGTGGAAGAACTGTACGCATCCGAGTAGGTGATTACAAAGTACGACCATGACAGTACTTCAATATGCTATTCTGTTACATACCGTACGTCAGGTTCAGAAGACAGGAGAAGATCACTCTATTTTTAACAGATAAATAGTACTTCTAAGTAAAACACAATATTTTTAAATGTTAAAAATATGTCTTACTGAAATTTTAATGATGCACAGGAACTTTTTCTGTGAGTATATATATGTATATATATTGTGTAGATTATACTACTAAAAGAAGACGTAATAAAATGATACATGGGAATAAAACTACAAGACTGAAAACTAAGATACATGTATTTAGTAATGTACATTTGCCCCTTTTTACATTTATTTTTTCAGTTTCAGTCTTGTCTTGAGACTAAACCTATAATTATTTAACCTTATGATAAAGTGGAGAAGAATTGTAATAAATTATTATGAAAGCAGACACTACAAGAATGCAAGCCAATTAAAGATTGAGATTTGTCCTAAACAAAAATGAATGTAAAATGATAACATCTTTTGAGAGCATAACCCTTCAAAATACATAATGAAATTTGGAAGGTTGATATGAGATCAGTAATCCAGATACCAGAAACTAAAACTACATCTCGACATCAAAACTATCCCCAGAAAATGTGAAAATCTAGATGAACGTGATTTTAGTACATTCAATTGTTATTAATATATGTATATGGAAAATTTATAACTAGCTTTAAACAATTACTAACAATTTTCAAAATATAGCACATTACTGTTTCCTACAAACACCTTTCTGGAAGTGAAGTGTTAATATAAAGTATGTATAAACTATGGCAGTGTTATGGTTGTTAGCGTTGGCATAGCAACATTACACAACAAACCATTGCTGTTGAACACACATCCTTTATGTTCTGTAACAAGAATTTAAAACAACTAAATATTTCTTTTATTTATACAAATAAAACACAAAACAAAAATTAAACTCTATATTAAGCTACAGTTAGTGCCACTGGCCAGAATAACAAAAAACAACTAACAATAAACACAACAAAACCCCCATAACTTTCTGTGTAATATTTTGTGAGCTTTCTTCAACAAACACAACTTTGCAATTTTTGTTTTCTTTGAACAGCAATAAATATTGTTCAAACCAACTTTATTAATAAACATTCTATGGCCTACATAACACTAACACACATGCCGAGACAATGATCTCATGCTGTGACACACACAAACATAGATGTTCATGCAATAACAAAAGCGTGTATAATATATTAATAAAATTCATGCCACACTTAGGAATAATGCTGGAATATTTATAGCATTGTAACAGCAGCCAAGTAATAAACAGTTATGTGTCAGTCAACAGTCCATTGTCATGGCTAGCACTGGGAGGAAGGAAGGAAGGAAATGTTTTATTTAAGGACGCACTCAACACATTTTATTTACGGTTATATGGCATCAAACATATGGTTAAGTACCACATAGATATTGAGAGAGGAACCCTGCTGTCACCACTTCATAGACTACTCTTTTTGATTTGCAACGAGGGATCTTTTATATGCACCATCCCACAGACAGGATAACACATACCACGGCTGGAGTGAGAAATAGCCCAATAGGCCCACCGACGGGGATCGATCCTAGACCGACTGCATATGCACTGGGATGAGTACTGGTAGTAAATAGATTGGTGTTCCTAAACACCCACCACCGGTAAATGCTTTGTCATTAGAAAAATGCCAATTTGACATTATTTGACACCACCAACTTCGCTATTGGTATCCTAGACAAGTCATACTCTCTCCTCAACTTGATTCTGTTACTAACACAGTTTTATATACAATAAACAACAAAATAAACAAAAACTAAACAGAATTACTACTGACTCCATAATCCAGTAACAAAAAAAAGAGAGTTGTTTCCCCTTTGCAATAATAAAACTAAACTTAGCTTCTATTGATAATTTGTTAATTGTGAGATATCTAAAGGTGTCCTCCCCATCCCAGGGTTGTTGGGGGGAGGAATCTAGCTATGACTCTGCTGACATAGACTATATCATTATATTCCTGGGTTAAAGTATCGAGTATCCACAAATGCAACAACCACTCACGTATTGACTCTGTTCGCGGTCAGAATCCTTTGAGCCGACGTACTCATACACAAAACAGATGTTTGGGTTGTCCAGCACTGAGTAGTTGTTGCCAACATCAACAAACAGACCTGAAATTAAAAAAAAAACCTGTGATATCCATAGTAACAATTAATATATGGATGGATGGATGGATGGATGGATGGATGGATGGATGGATGGATGGATGGACAAACGGACGGACGGACGGACATACCAATGTATGGATGGACGGACAGACGGACAGGTGGATGGACAGATGGAAGGATGGATGGATGGATGATTGGATGGAAGGATGGATGAATGGATGGACAGATGGATGGACATTAAATATTTTTTGATGTATACTATAAGCTATAATCTGCACATACCGATAATGAGTTCACAGAATTTGGCCCGGATGGCGTCGGGTAAGAGTTCCGACTGGATACAGAGGAAGGCATCCTCCCACGTGACGTAGCCAAACTCTCGAGTTATCACATGTATAGCAAAGTCATTGCGACCCTGAAATATCAGCAAAACATTTATTTACAGTTACAGATATGGATAGAAAAGTCGATATGACCTTGAAAACAAAACACTACCTTACTAACTATTCATAAAAATATGAAAAAAAGAAAGAAAAAAGCTAGCAGGAAACGAATGTGATCTAAATGTAATAGCAGGCTGCAGGGTTGGATGAAGCCCAGTGGTAAAGTTCTCACCTGATGCATCACTGGTCTAGGAGTAATTTGTCTCAGAGGGCCCATTGGGCTATTTCTCATTCTAGCCAGAGCCCCATGACTGGTACATCAAAGGCTTTGGTATGTGTTGTCCTGACTGTGGGAAAGTGCACATAAAAGATCCCTTGCTTCTAATAAGTAGTATTCTGTGTAGCAGGAGTGGGTTTCCTCTCTAATCTGATGCCATATAACCGTAAATAAAATGTGTTGAGTGCATCATTAAATAAAAACATTTCTTTCCTTCCTCTCTAGCTATCTATACAAAGAGTTCAAATAACCATGTTACCCACCAAACAGTTGTAGGTAAAAATGTGCTTAGGAGTTTTTAAACATTTCTTTAATGCTTTTAAAATTTATTAAAGATTTTAAATAACTAGGAGAATTTATATATTTAGCAAGAACACAAAACTGGGCAATCCATGCTTGCTTGAATTTTGAAGGTATTGCAGATGTTCTATATTTAAGTTTATTAATTTTATTAATATTAATGAAGGAAGGAAATGTTTTATTTAACGACGCACTCAACACATTTTATTTATGGCTATATGGTGTCAGACATATGGTTACCACTTCATGGGCTACTCTTTTCGATTAGCAGCAAGGGAACTTTTATATGCACCATCCCACAGACAGGATAACACATACTATGGCCTTTGATATACCAGTCATGGTGCACTGGCTGAAGCGAGAAATAGCCTAATGGGCCCACCAACGGGGATCGATCCTAGATTGATCGCACATCAGGCGAGAGCTGCACCACTGACCTACGTCCCGCCACTTAATATGAATAAGGTGTTCAGGAGAGTAACTCACAAAACAAAAAGCCTTGATGAGTTCGAGCTGATGTAGTAAGTATTGGTATTGGTCTTCGTTGTAGTCCCCAGTAGATGGCTGAAATAAACCAAACATCAAATTATTTCATATATGGATGAACAGATGATTGGATGGACTGATGAACTGATGGATGAACAGATAGACAAATAGATGAAATGATGGACGAACTGATGGATGTATGGACAGACCAGTGGATGGAGATGGATGGATGGATGATTGAATGGATGGATGGATGGATGATTGAATGGATGGATGGATGGACTAATAGCCTAATGGATGGATGGATGGATGGATGGACAGACAGATGGATGATATGGGTAATATTTCTAGAACTTACATTAACAAACGTGATGGATGGTATGGACAGACCAGTGCATGGATGGATGGATGGATGGATGGATGATTGGATGGATGGATGGATGAATAGCCTAATGGATGGATGAATGGATGGATGGATGGATGGATGACAGTAACATATAGGTTATAATTGTAGAACTTACATCAACAAACGTGTGCAGTGGAAGCCATGTTGACGACCCATCACAGGACACGTAAACAATGTTTGGCCGCTTGTTGATGTTCTGACCTCGGTCCATCAAGTACACACTGTCCTGAAATTAAAACAAACAATAATTACATCTTAATACAACTTATTGACTTTGATATGTTTTACTAAAAAAAATTGCTGTTTTACTCGGCTCAAAAAGATATTCGCTGCAGAGAAGAATCAAAGCTAGCATAAACGAGCTACTTGTTCACCTTTGATGTACATCAAATCTATATGCATTAATCACTGGCATAAAAAATTGCATAATATGTAATTAATTTTGTATGCGAATGTGGATCACTGATCTGAAATAAATGTATTATTATTACAAACCCTTCTTTTCTTCCCCCCCCCCACCCCCCAAACCCTATATACATATACAAATTTTAAAAAAACCAATCTAAGAGTACTGCTGAAACAAAACATGTTCTCTACTGAGCCAAAACAAAATTTCATTTCTCCAAAGTTCATGGGACATAACTCCCTATGAAACTCAAACTTGATGTGTAACTCTACAAGATAAAGCTACACAAAATTTTCAGCTCAATATCTCGAGACATTTCCAAACCAAGGTCTTGAACACTATATAGTGGACTGGTAGGAGACTAATAAAAGCTTGTGAAACGAAGGACAGACCTTGTAAGTTCTGAGCCAGTGCTGCACGATGTACGTCTGGTTGTTGGGGATGGCCACGTGGTCGCACACACACAGAACCTGAAGCAGATCGAGGAAGCGGTAGTTCTGAAAGAAGAAACAAAGACAGTGATGGTCTAGGTGTGCTCAGTGATGGTAAGACGGGTATGGGTCTGCTTAAAGTGTCTTTAAACATAACCACACCCAAGTCACCCACCCTGAATATGGATGCTTTCATGGTTAGTTACCATAATTAAAAATGGTATCTCTAAAACGAGGCAGAGATGTTTTGGCATGGTTTCACATTGCAAGTTGTTTTGAAAAAAATCAGTATATACATTGAAACAATTTTCCAAGGTTCAACCGTGGTGGTAAAACGTGCAACAAAATGAGTAGACTGCATATAGATAGGAAATAAAAGAGCCTCGCTGCATTCGCCATTCTAATCTTCGCAGGATTAAGCCGATATCTTAAGACAGTAACCAGTTATTTCTTTTATCCTGCAATCCTACGGGATTAGTAGGAAAATGATTATTTATTCCATTTTTTTTTTGTTTACACAAATAGCAGTGCTTTTGCCATATGACGTCATGCATTGCAACACTAGCTACATTCTGTCACATTCAAAAAGCATTTCTAAACGTTTTGTATTGTTATCTTAAAACTAAAAGTTATTTGTATTTGCTGTAATTAAACAAATGATTTAATGAGTATGTTTATTAAAAATCTAGTCTGAAATATTCGAGTCGAGTCGGGCTTGGTCAATAACCGAAAATATAGAGATTTATCTAGTCATCATATCTTGCCAATGTATACAGTGATTGTGAGATAAATATGTACATGGGATCTGAGTTTATGTAAAAGTCTGTTGTTGGTTTTTTTGGTGTATTTTTGTAACAAAACAACTAGAATTCATTGATTGATTAATCATCTGCTATTGGATGTCAAACATTTAGTCATTCTGATATGAGTCTTAGAGGAAACCCGCTACATTTTGACATTAGCAGTATCCGATGTCTGTTCATAAATGTAATACCCTCTATATCATACACAACATAAAACTATCAGTTATAATGTACTAACCTGGTTTGTTCTCAGAAGTTCAATGAATGTGTCGATGTGGCTTTTTGTAATTCTGTCAACAATCTTTCTTTTATCTCGGATCAGCTCAACAATCATTGAAGCAACATTCAAACCAATACCACCCTGTTTAAAAATTGTTTTAAAAAATTCCATAAACATCAACATGAGAAAACTAAACATATGTACTACTATGTAACAGTTCATTTTAAATATTTTAAGTTATTTAATAAAAATAATAATTCACAAATTTGAAGGTTTGTTATTAATTATTTTATTCTGTACTATTAATTAAATTTGCATAACCATTATATCAAAGATTTATTGAATCATTTTTGAAACTTTCATTTACAAGAATGTTATTTCCTGATTGTGGTTCAAAATATGGTGTCATATCATGCAATCATTTAATTTAAAAAATTCTGTTTCAACTTTACCAGGTTCAAAATTAATAATATAACATAGAACTACTCCCATCTTTCTAGCATCAGATTAATATTAGCTTTGACACACTTTGGCTACTGAAAATTTATAAATATCAAACCACTAAATGTTTATTAAACATAAATAATATGCAATTCCACTCAAAATAACAGTTATATTTTTATGATGCATAAACCTAAATACAAAAAATTATAATTAAACCCAACTGAAAAAGCATATAAAATTATTAATGGTTGCTTAAGAGAACCTATTACTTAAATAAATAAATAGATAATAGTGTTAATAATATTACTTTCTGTGTGAACTGCGTCTGAAAGAAGTCAATGTATTTTGCGAAGTAAAGCGCGTTCTTGCGAGTCTTTCCGATCATGTAGGCATGTAGGACATCGTACGCCTCCTTGAAGATCCGGATCAGGTGGGCCTCCTCGTCTCCCTCCACCAGGCGGCACTGCAGTAGCTTCACCAGCAGGTCAATGACCTACACAAACATGGGAGGTAACTACTATTAGATCTTCATTATAAAAAGTAAGGGAAGAACTATTTGAGCTCGTATTTATTCATAATCCAAAATGAAATTTCAAATATAACCTGAAATCACTTTAAAAGATACTCAAAGAGTGAAGATATTCTCTCACTTCAAAGGAATATGGAAGGTCTGTATTATAAAACCTTGTGTACATCTGGTCCATAGAGATGCCAACCCTAGTGTCATAGGAATCCAGGCCTTCAAAAATAGGAATCCAACCTCCTAAAATAGGAATGTTATCAGTAATGGCTCAGGAGTGCATTTTTTAGACATTTTCGTAAAGTCAAGTTCAAGGCTGTACCCAATCGGCAAAGATCGGGGCTGTTCGGAAGACCGATTGCTAGACTGGTTTATTCTATATCGCCATGCTTGCTATGCTCGCTATTCAGAATCTGCAAGTTTAAAGAACAAGGCAGGAATCCAATCTCCAGTCTACGATTGTTGACGATGAAGAGAGAAAAAGTTCCATTTCTTCAGTGTTAACATTTGTGCCTTCCAAAATATGATCAGACACCAAATACACGAAATTACGATTTTCTTTCTAAAAATCAGAATTTCGAACAAGACAATCATAATAGCGTAATTTATGCTTTAAATTCGTAATGATTCCACCAAATTCATAATGGTTGGCATCTCTGGGTCCATTATGGGAGACTCTTTGTTGATGTACTCATCCATAATCTTGAGCCCAGTGGTAAAGCACTCGCTTGATGCGCAGTCAGTCTAGGATCGATTACCGTCTGTGGACCAATTGGGCTATTTCTCATTCCAGCCAGTGCACCACGACTACTATATCAAAGGCTGTGGTATGTACTATCCTGTATCTTGCTACTAATGGAAAAATGTAGTGGGTTTTCTCTTCAAGGCTATATGTCAAAACTACCAAATGTTTGACATCCAATAGCCAATAGCCGATGATTAATAAATCAATGTGCACAAGTGGTGTCATTAAACAAAACAAACTTTCCATCCGTTTTCTTGAACCTTTCAGAACAGGCTCAGTCTATGAGGTATATTTGATGAGAGCCAAACTACTCTTTCCCAAATATCCATTAGGTCTGCAAGAAGTATATGATAATACATTACCCGCAGATTTCTCATCAACTTCTGTCTGTCTTTGTTAGGAAATCCACCAGGTAGCATGAAATCCTTCACTTCTCTAAACGCCTGTAAAACAGCAAAACATTGATTACATAACATTAAACAAAATAATAAAACCTAAAATAAAACTCACTTTAAAATCCTGTCTAAATTTCAAGAACATTACATAACATTACGAAAAATATTGAAATCTAAAGTCAGTCATCTATATATTCCTGTGTCTAAATTTCAGTTTTATAATTGGAAAGGCCTACCAACATTTTACAGAACAATGAAGTTATTTTTTTTTATTAAACTGGAAAAAAGTGTTGCCCAGTTTATTAGGTTGAAGAATCAATCCCACGCAGAGGAACCAATGGTGTGTTTTTTTTACCATCCCAATCAATGCCTCATGTAAGTCACATTGTAATGGCCAGTGTATCAAATGCCATGATAATGAGTTGTACAGTTTGATAGAAAGCACATGTCCATTTTCAATATTGTTCCTACAGGCCTGAGGCAAAGTGTCACAGAACTGTAATAAAGTTTGCAACCAAGTTGTATAACTGATTGACATCCAATAGCCGATGATTAATAAATCAATGTGCTCTAGTCAAACTTATAAAAAACTTGATATATTCTAAGACACCAAACCAAGCATACCAACAGAAAACATATCCCATATAATATGTGACATCTCTAGGGCTCAAACGTAATGATGGCACCGACGGCAATTATGATATAAATTGCCTTATGTAGAGAACATCGGTAAATCTCCTCAACAATGACAAAATATACCTGGTGTACATGATCTGACAATATTTGACATTTGCACATTTGAAGTACCGTATGTCTACATACAGCAAAATAACCTTTCAGTCATATTCATGTGCTGCAAATGTCTCTTTTTTAAAAATTGCCATAGGCAGGCTCAAAATTGCCACTGGTGGGCTGTTTCATAAATGGCAATTCTTTGAAAAAATTGCCGTGGGAGACAAATTCCTAAGTTCGAATCCTGCAACCCTCACCAGGTTTGGGTAGACTCAGAATATCAGCAAGGGCAATAAGAACAAGGGCGAAGACTACACACAACCATCATGAAGATATTTAAATAGCAGTAAAACTTACAGTGATGATTCCAAACGTTTTTCTTGCATTCAGACTTGCGCCACTGTTTCTCTGAATAACACAACAAACCAAAGTTAGATGGTATAATTATAGTATACATTTTAACAAACATTCAGACTCGCGCCACTGTTTCTCTGAATAACACAACAAACCAAAGTTAGATGGTGTAATTATAGTATACATTTTAACATTCTGAGAGTACTGTTAAAGTAATACCATTCCCAAACCAAACAAATTTTCATTATCTCCTAAGTTCAAGGGCTATAATTGTCAAAAATGGGCAAATCGCCATTAATGTCAAACTTGATCTGTAAATCTATGTGATAAAGCTATACACATAATTTCATCTCAATATCTCGAGGCATTGCAAAAACAAAAGTCCAGAAATTATATGGGAGACAAATGGACAGATGGACAGATAGACAGATGGACAGGTGGACAGATAGACAGATAGATCTGTTAAGCAGCCACCAAAGTGAAGGAAGGAAGGAAATGGTTTAGTTAACGACGCACTCAACACATTTGATTTACAGTTATATGGTGTCGGACATATGGTTAAGGACCACACAGATATTGAGAGAGGAAACCCACTGCCGCCAGGCAATGGGCAACTCTATCCGATTAGCAACAAGGGATCTTTCATATGCACCATCTCAGAGCATACACATAGCATCCCAACACATAGCACAGCCTTTGATATACCAGTCATGGTGCACTGGCTGGAGCAAGAAATAGCTCAATGGGCCCACCGACGGGGATCAATCCCAGACTCTGACTGTGCATCAAGCGAACGCTTTACCACTGGGCTATGTCCTGCCCCCCCCCCCCCCCCCCCCCCACCAAAGTGAGAATCAAAAGTTGGCCTATTAAGACAGATGACTGCTATATACACGTCAGTCAGTACTATAATAAATGATTTGGAAGATAAAAAATGTGGCCATTAAAGCGGCGTTCTAATTATGCAATTAGTTGCACCAACTTGTCGCATGTGATTTGTCAGTCATACCAAAATCAGAATGTTCCGACCGAGTTGTTCTCACAGTACAATTTGGTAGCATACGACAAGTCGGTGTGACTAATCGCATAATGAGAAGGCCCCTTAACACAGGTGTCTGCTTAATACAGGTGGCTGCTAGAGCAGGTTTGACTGTTTTTAACAGGGGAAATGTTTTGTATTCTACCTGAATAATGCGTTAAGTAATACAAATCAAAATAGACCATGAGCCCACTTTACACACACACACAGCACACACACACACACACACACACACACACACACACACACACACACACACACACACCCCACATCTCCCTAGGAATTTTTCACGATGAGTATATTTGTGAAGCCTATCCATAGACATATTCAAATCTGGTTGTCTGCAGGCAATCTGTTGGAGGGTGTGCCCATAGGGCACTTTTGAATGTAGATACCCTATTTATTTTTAACAGGGAAAATGTTTTATCGAGGTGAATATTCTACCTAAATTTCAGAAGACTCATTGTCAGACAATATTAGAAAATAAAACACAAACTCTATGATCTGGGCTAGAGAAGACTCATTGTCAATCTGGTATACACTTCTCTGTTGGCGGCCACCTGAATAATAAGGTGGTAACAGGTGTGAGAGCATATGATCTTACGTCCTGTATGAGGTTGAAGAGGAATGGGACACTCTCTCTGTGCGACGTAGTTGAAGTTCTAGATCACAGTCTGGTATACACGCTCTCTGTGCTCCAAAAACACACACACTATGATCTGCTTTATAGTGAAGACTCATTGTCATCTGGTATACACTCTCTCTGTGCTGGCGGCCACCTGAAAAATAAAACACACACTCATCAATTTACTTTTTAGAGAAGACTCTTTGTCAGTCTGGTATACACGCTCTCTGTGCTGGCGACCACCTGAATAATAAAACACACACACTATGATCTGATTTCTAGAGAAGACTCATTGTCAGTCTGGTATACACTCTCTCTGTGCTGGCAGCCACCTGAATAATAAAACACACACACTATGATCTGATTTCTAGAGAAGACTCATTGTCAATCTGGTATACACTCTCTCTGTGCTGGCGGCCACCTGAATAATAAAACACACACACTATGATCTGATTTCTAGAGAAGACTCATTGTCAGTCTGGTATACACGCTCTCTGTGCTGGCAGCCACCTGAATAATAAAACACACACTCTATGATCTGATTTCTAGAGAAGACTCATTGTCAATCTGGTATACACTCACTCTGTGCTGGCGGCCACCTGAATAATAAACACACACACACTATGATCTGATTTCTAGAGAAGACTCTTTGTCAATCTTGGGTTTGAGTAGGCAGGAGTTAGCTCAGTGGTAGAGTGCCAGCCTCATGTGTGGTGGATGTTTGAGACAACCACTGTCAGTGCACCTGTCAGGATATTTTATCTCATCCCAACCAATGCCTCATGTCTAGTATATCAAAGTCTGTATAAAAGAGGCCTTGCTGCATAATGATGAGAGTAGCCTATGTGGCAGACAACAAAGTTTGTTTTGTTTAATGACACCACTAGAGCACATTGATTGATTATTCATCAACTATTGGAGAGTGTCCTCTCTATTAAGACAGCATTTACATACCAAATAGTCTTCCTTTTTTTACATGTGCTGACGTGTCCTTAAATAGACATTCCTTTCTTTTTCTGTTTTTATTTTCTAAGAGAGGAATTCCATCAACTTCCTAGATTATTTTAGTGTCAATCTAGTTCTATTTTCTCGTAAACACCTGGTTTCTAGAAAATGTTCCTACTATTTCTATTGTTTCATACAATATTAAAGTGTGAACTCTTTTGCGCATGTCGGGATTTATCGAATATTTATTTTTTCAAAACTGTCAAGAAAATTCTACAATTGTTGGTTTTCCTATTAAATGTTCACTGTCAACCTTGTTTTAAACCTCAGTATTATGCTAACCTTTCTAACAGCAGCACCATCCCAGCGTAGACCCTGCATAGATCTCTCACTGTCTGAATCAAAATATTGCCGTTTAATGTAGTCTTCATCTGAGAGAAAAAACAAACACATCAATTTTACTAAATATGCAACAAAGAAAGATTATCAAGTTACTTTCAGAAGTAATAAAAACTTAAATTACAAAATTAGTTAACGAAATATTAAAAACATTTCTGTTGTGAACTAATGATTGATGAGAACAGTAACATCTTTATAGGGCAGGATAACTGAGGCAATTTCCACAGTGTCTAGTGTTTGAAAGGGTTCTATACTTTCTAAAGATACTCATGAATCCAATAACTAAATCTGCACTCAGTCTTTTAAGTAGACCTGTCCCTCACATATATGATCCACCTAATCTCTTGGGAACACTGGATGAGAAGACTGCTATAATTGGTAGCCAATCTCAAATGCAAGACTTGTAGATTCCCTCCGGCCCCGGAATTGGTCACTGGCAAAGTCAGAGGCTAAGTCTGGGGTGGGCGTGCCTGAAACTTAATTGGATATGGGCACGTTAAATAAGTTCCGCATTTGTAGATTACAGCCAATGAAAGCTCACCTTTCAATGCATGAAGCCAGCAGCCTGTAAGCATGTGTTCAATTCGAGCATAACTTTCAAACTGGATTTCATCTCTTTCCTGAAAATAAAAACCTCAGATATTGTATATCAAACTAGTTAAGTACTAGGAGACTGTTATGGGACTCTCCTTCTGACACATTCAATTAGCATTAAATAATAGTAATGACTGTCAGTATTAGTGGGGTATAGCAGGTGGTTAGAAGTGCCTCGTAACAATGCCAGAAGTAACCAATAAACCTTTTCCAAGGTGGCCAGTCTAAGCCCACAGTTGAAAGCCAATAGGAAATGACAGATGGATGGCATGGATGGCTACAGTAGACGAGCACCTGTCGTGGTTGGACAGACAAGGACTGGGATGTGGACATGGACAACAAAAGAAGTTGAAGACAGGAGAAGCTACAAGATCAGGAGGAAATAAGATGGAATTTAAAGGAGAAAAAGGAAAGGGGACAACGAGATTTAAAAAGAAGTAATACGGTGAAACCTGTCTAAACTGGACCCTGATCAAACCAGAATCCTGCACTGGTGTAGGAAGTGGGGGGGGGGGAGGGGGGCAAGGGGCATGTGCCCCCTCTTTTCAGATATTTTGCTTTATATGTGCTTTATAATGGTGTAAAAGTGTGTAAATATAAAAGTGTGCCCCCCCCCCCCCCCCCCCACACACACACACTTTTTGGCACCTTCCTACACCATTGTCCTGTCAAAACTGACCACGTTTCAAGGTCCCAAATGTCCTAAATTCTAAAATGCAAATCTCTTAAAACATGATCCTGTCTCAATCAGATAAATATTAGATCCCCTGCATGATCAAGTTTAAGCGGATCAGAAGAGATCAGGCCCTTTCTAAGGACCCTATGGGCAACCTGTTACCGACTACAGTTGGACTACTGGTGCTCCCTTGCACCTGCCAGTGCAGTCCCTCCTTCACCCACCCCCAACCTTTCCTGTCCTAGATGGAGGAACCGGCTGAGGCCGGTACTTGTGCCCAGGACAGGCATGCGCTACAACAGCTTGCTCTGAATGTGCACGTTAAACAATTTCCCAATCAAGTTTATGACAGGTTTCACTGTAGTTACCTTCAGCACAGAGAAGAATCGGAAGACTGTTCTGGGGTCTGATGAGTCTGGAACCAGTGACACCTTGAACTCGGAGTCGATACACAAATACTGACGAGTCAACATGTGACGGAGGCGAATCTGCTGTTCCCAACGGATCACGTCACCTGAAACACAAATGAAAGGAATGTCTCCTCAATTCGTTACATACTGCCAGGGTCATCTTCAATCTATAGTCAGGAATTTAAGGTACTATTAGATTACCAATGTTTGGAAGAGAATTAAAAATACTACAGATTTATTCATATGAATCATAGACACATGCCTACAACCACTCAAGCTGGTAATATTTTTTTGACTTTCTTAAATGATAGTAGATCCTTACATCATCTACAAAGAGTAGCCTTTAGTTAATGGTCAGAGTAAAGATGTAAAGACCTAAGAGATCACAGAAAGACTGATAATCACACTCAATCCCACATTACTGGCATCCAATCTCACATTAAATTGTTTTATTATATAACATTTAGTGAAATATCTTAAAATATCAGTGAAATAAAAGTGTTATCAGCCACTCAGTGACAATAACACATTTCCACTCTAAAATGTGTTATCATCACTGTAGAAAGTGTTATCTTCACTGTAAGAAAGCCAGAACTATTTTGCTGCTGGCATTTTAAAAATAAAGATAAATTGCCAAACGTTATATAATAAATAGAAAATTTCATGTGTTTTTGTCAAATATGATTTATATCTCATCTCGTGAAGTTTGCAATCATATCACACTCGTCGTGCAAGCGCGACTCGTGAGATATGGTTGCAAACTTCACTCAATGAGATATAAATCATATCTGACAAAAAAACATGAAACATCCTTTATTTATCTATGTATTGTGTGCAGGATTTACTATGCTTGTAGTGAATTAAATTTCATTCACAATACCAATTAAGTGTTCCCTGATTTGTTTTTCTCAGTAAATGTAAAATAACGTCATGTACCATTTGTACAGCAACACTTGGAAGAATTTAAAAAATGGATTTACTTATAGGCTCAACCCTACAATCTTTCAAACTGGTGATATTTTCTTGACAACTATTTCTACAACTAATGTATTAATATAGACCTATAACATGATTTCCCACTGACCGTCGAGGATGCTGTGTTCCGCCTCGATCTGCCAGTACGTGATGCCGGACGTGGACGGAGACAGAGATTTCGGACGATGCTGGTCAATAGCTCGAACTCGGAAGTGGACTGAAACAACAAAAAATAAACATTATTAACAACAAAGAAAGAAAGAAAGAAATCATATATTTAATGACGCACACTCAACACATTATATTTACGGTTATATGGCGTCAGACATATGATTAAGGACCACACAGATATGAGAGAGGAAACCTGCTGTCGCCACTTCATGGGCTACTCTTTTCGATTAACAGCAAGGGATCTTTTATATGCACCATCCCACAGACAGGGTAGTACATATCATGGCCTTTGATATACCAGTTGTGGTGCACTGGCTGGAACGAGAAATAGCCCAATGGGCCCACCGACGGGGATCGATCCCAAACCGACTGAACATCAGGCAGGCACTTTACCACTAAGCTATGTCCCGCCCCTTTATTAACAGTAGTGAAATAAACTTTTATCTGTTAATAACAATCTAAATATGGTATAATTCAGCATTAAAACTTCAAAGTTAAAACTCATCAGTATGAACATGGTAAAAGATGACCAAAGTAAGAACCAATCTTCTTCTTCAACTTATGTTTGTGCTTATATCCAATTAAGGTTCAAGCACATTGTCCTGGGCACACACCTCAGCTATCTGAGTTGTCTGTCCAGGACAGAGGGTTAATTGTTAGTGGGTTAGTGGTTAGTGAGAGAGAAGAGGGTGTAGTGGCCTTACACCTATCCACTGAGACCTTAAGAACTTGCTCTTGGTGGGAGCCGGTAAAAGAATGCGAACCCTGTACCTACCAGCCTGTAGTCTGATGGTTTAACCACTGCGCCACCAAGGCCGGTTAAGAACGAATGATTAACTCTTAACACAGACTCCTTCTGAGCTACATACATGTACATACAAGTAGCCATATTAAAATTCTGTGTTAATATCTGATCCCTAATTCAGGTGAGGGCTTGTCATATATATTGTATGTGTGTGTGTGTGTGTGTGTGTGTGTGTGTGTGTGTGTGTGTGTGCACACATTCTATAGGAAAAGTTTTCAAACACAGGTTCATTTTTGAAACGAAATTAATTTTTGGTACCGATGATCCAGTATTTTTTCAATCCTGCAGACATTCCAGAACATTGAGTTAAATCAGGGTTATACCAAGTCTGAGGTAACTTGGGGGCAGTAAAAAAATTAATCAGAGTACTATAATATAGGGTGGATAAAAAGGCCACTTTTAAACTACAAATATAACATGTTTTTAAAAAGATACCACAATAACACATTGATTAATTAATCATCAGCTACTGGATGTCAATCATTTGATAATCCTGACTAGTAGTCTACAGAGGAAACGTACTATATTGTAAATGTTTCCATTTACAGCAGGCGATCTTTTATGCACTTTCCCACAGACACATACCATGGCCTTTGGTATACCAGTTTTGAGGCACTGGCTAGGATGGGAAAAATCTAGTGGGTCCACTGAGGTGGTTTGATCCTAGGACCCAAACACCTCTGATAATTGCTCTTCTGACTAAGCTAAACACCGTTACCTTTTAAACTAAAAAAGGACACTTTTCCTAAAGTTACTGTGTTGCAGCTCCCCTTCACTCCCACTAAGGTATAGTCCACTTAAATAAGAACAACATTCTAACAAAACATCACAAAAATAACTAAGATGACCTTACCATCTTCTGTGATGACATCATCAAACAGTCCTTCTGCTACAAGGTAGGCTTCTAACTCCTTGTGAAATAACCGGATCACAGAGCCACCCTGAAAACACACAACATATAGAAATTAATAATTCAAACACCCTGAAATACACACCAAAAAGAAATTAATAATACAAACACCCTGAAATACACAACAAAAAGAAATTAATAATACCCTAAAATACATTTACACCTCACATAAAAAATAATCATTCAAAACCCTGAAATACACCACGAAAAAAAAATTAAATTCAAACACCCTTAAACACACAACACTCACAAATTAATAATTCAAACACTCTGAAACACACAACACATAAAAATTAATTATTCAAACACTCTGAAACACACTAAAAACAGAAATTAATAATTAAAACACCCTGAAACACTCATCTACCCTGGACTGGGCCCCTGACCTCCAGAGGCCAAACCCTGGGTGGACATGCTCGAAACCTTCATGGTACATGAGCATGTTAAAGCTTTTCGGATCGGATTGAAACACACGACACACAGAATTTGATAATTAAAACACCTTTAAACAGACAACATTATTATAGAAATTAAAAGTTACTAGTCTTATTTTCCAATTTACTAAGGCTTCATCAGCTGCTCTGACATCAACGTTTGTGTACTATAAAATGCATGTGTTTATATAATATACATATACGTGTATTTTAGGTAAGCAAGTTAAAAAGCTGCAGTAACGTACCCTGACAAACCACTCTTGTTCAGGAGTGTCACGGTAACTTCCTATCAGGGTGAAACTTGAACGTTCTACCCCAAGATTGAGCTCAGATCTGAAATTTAAAGATTAGTTTTGTATAAAATGGTTATCATGATAATATGGTCTTCATGACAATCATAGTGATTATATAACATGTTTTAAGAACGATTATATAGCTTATTTTAATGATGATCATATAACAACAATGTACTTGTTTTCATCATGGACATATAACTTGTTTTCCTGACAATCACATAATGAGTTTTCATCATGGACGTATAACTTGTTTTCCTGACAATCACATAATGAGTTTTCATCATGGACGTATAACTTGTTTTCCTGACAATCACATAATGAGTTTTCATCATGGACGTATAACTTGTTTTCCTGACAATCACATAATGAGTTTTCATCGTGGACGTATAACTTGTTTTCCTGACAATCACATAATGAGTTTTCATCATGGACGTATAACTTGTTTTCCTGACAATCACATAATGAGTTTTCATCGTGATCATATACATTGTGTAACTTGTTTTTATAATGATATAAAATATAATTTGCTTTCAAGATGATCGAGTAACTTATTTTCATTGTTCTACGACTTGTGTTTATGATCATATAACCTGTTTTCATCATTATATACAAAATGTAGCTTACTTTTATGATGGTCATAACAGTATACATGTAACTTGCTTTTATAATGATGATATATTAACTTCTTTTAATGATCATATGACTTTTCAGTACATGACTATAACATGTTTTCATGTGGATCATAATACATGTGTATTATAATTACATGTTGTTTTCACTGTGATCATATTATATTAGCTTTCTTTATAATCATATATTAAGTTGTATTTATGATGATCATTACAACTTATTTCCATGCCTATACACAACAGACATTCAAGCACAGTGTCCTGGGCATGCACCTCAGCTTCCAGGACAAAATGTTAATCATAATGGGTTTGTGAGACCTCGATCAATTGTTTCCTTAACTAAGGTTACGTGGAGCCATTTGAGATATTACTGTAATGAGCACTGATATTAATCCTTTTGTATAGTACTTTTTATTTTTTAAGTCACACGCTAAGGGGATCAAAAAGTGACTCTCCTTGAACTAGTCTCAGTTGAGAGATATGGACCTAGAGTGATAGATCCCCATAAACA
Source organism: Gigantopelta aegis (assembly GCF_016097555.1). Classification (NCBI taxonomy): domain Eukaryota; kingdom Metazoa; phylum Mollusca; class Gastropoda; order Neomphalida; family Peltospiridae; genus Gigantopelta; species Gigantopelta aegis. The sequence goes on along the minus strand of NC_054712.1, from coordinate 49,106,556 downwards.
GTGATGTCTGGTCAGTGTAAGAGAGAAACCAAACATTGCCATCACCGCCTATTACCAATATGACACTTCCAATATTACAGATTTTCAAATGCCATGGGAATCAGTGCAGTAGGTTTACATGTAAATCCTAATATTACTGTGGAAAAGTGCTCGCTTGATGGGATCGATCCCCATTGGTGGGCCCATTGGGCTATTTCCCGTTTCAGCCAGTACACCACGACTGGCATATCAAAGGCTGTGGTATGTGCTACCCTGTCTGTGGGATGGTGCATATGAAAGATCCCTTGTTGCTAATCGGATAGAGTTGCCCAATGCCTGGCGGCAGTGGGTTTCCTCTCTCATTATCTGTGTGGTCTTTAACTATATGTCTGATGCCATACAACCGTAAATAAAATGTGTTGAGTCCATCGTTAAAATAAAACATTCCATTTCTTAGTATTACAAAACAAAAGAAGTTTGTTTTGTTTGACGACACCACTAGAGCACACTGATTTATTAACCATCGGCTACTGGATGTCAAACATTTGGTAAGTTTGACATATAGTCTTAGAGAGGAAACCAGCTACATTTTTTCCATTAGTAGCAAGGGATCTTTAATATGCACCATCTCACCAACAGGACAGCACATACCACGGCCATTGATATACCAGTCATAGTGCACTGGCTGGAATGAGAAAAAGCTAAATGGCCCACCAATGGGGATCGTCAATCTTGGATCGACCGTGCATCAAGCAAACACTTTACCACCGGGTTATACATCCCACCCTGATTAGTTTAAGATTGCTGTCACTGCCAATTAGCAATATGACACATTCAATATTACATATCAAAGGTCGTGGTATGTACTACCCTGTCTGTGGGATAGTGCATATAAAAGATCCATTGCTGCTAATTGAAAAGAGTAGCCCATCAAGTGGCGACAGCAGGTTTTCTCTCTCAATATCTGTGTGGTCCTTAATCATATGTCCGATGCCATATAACCGTAAATACAATGTGTTGAGTGCATCGTTAAATAAAACCTTTCTTTCTTTTCTTTTCTTTCATTCAATATTACAGACTTTCAAATGCCATGTGAATAAAGTGCAGTGGGGTTAAAATCCTACTATTACATGCATTTCTCAACAAATAGGCCAGCACATTCCATGTTCTTGACATACCCATCACGGAGCACTGACTGCAATGGGAAACAAGTGAAAAGAAACCCACTGCTTTCACTTAGAGCATGCCGTATACGTTTTCTCATACCTATCAAATGTTGCAACAATTACGGCAACCTACAGAGAATGTTTATATGTGATAGTTTTTGTCATTCTGTGTTTACAACACAAATACCAAGCAACAGTTTTTTGTCAGAAAGATGAATTATTAGTAGCCTGCATATGTTTCGTATTAAAGCCAACAGCATTATATTCTGTGAGAAACATAAAAGTCATCTTGCTGGAACAACATTGTACATAGCAGTGAGAAATGTTGTCCCAGGTGATATTAAATATTGGGTTCTCAGTACAATTATTTTCAAATTAGCTGGAATGATAATGGTTCATAATTTTGTTGATATAAAAAAACAATTTAAACAAAAGTACTAAAATCAGGGTGTGCAGAGTGTATTTGAACGTAGGAAGGCAAATGTCAGTTTAATGGTCTGGGCCCTGTTCCACAAAGCCTATTTTAGCCCTAAGATCACCTTAAGTATATAACAACTGTATATACTTAAGGTGATCTTAGTGCTAAGATTGCTTCATGGAATAGGGCCCTGGTGGATAAAAAAACATATTTGAAGCCTGAACCTGTTGGGGGATGGGTTTCGGAGACATGCTCCCCCAAATTTTTTTTTTTTAATTTCAAGTGTTAAAATACAACATTTCCAGCCTTCTAAACAGATTAACTGGAATTACATGTAGTGGGGGAGAGGGCATGTCCTCTATCCCTGCCACCAAGTTGTCCAAGTTACTTTGTTTTTAGATGGGGAGGTGAAACTACAGAAATGGTTTAATAAAAACCTACCCAAGTGAAAAGTGGTCTATCTGGTGGGGTTCACTGGCATGGAAATAGTGGCCTGGAGATTTAACACTCTCAAACACAATCTGGTCGTATAGTTGTACCTGGAATGAAATACATTAATCATAATGTTGAATATAGAAATAAGTAAACTTAACTACTGAGGAGAAATTTGATAATTATAACCTTTTTATGCATGAATGAAAACAGAATAAAAATAAAGTTTATTTCTCAATAGCAACTCCTATCAAATTAAACTTATTCGAAATGCTTTAAATCTTTTTAAAGACAACAGAACAAAGTGACTATTTCCACCGATCATCCATAACACCAAATTAAATAATGACATAAAATATAAAGCAAGAAATGAAATTTTCTTTCTTAAATTATTATCATGAACATATATTTATTTATTCAGTACATTTTGAAGTTTGTTTTGTTTAATGACACCACTAGAGCACATTGATTAATCATTCATCGGCTACTGGATGTCAAACATTCCGACTCGTAGTCCACAGGAAGGAAGGAAATGTTTTATTTAACGACGCACTCAACACATTTTATTTATGGTTATATGATTAAGGACCACACAGATATTGAGAAAGGAAACCCGCTATCGCCACTTCATGAGCTACTCTTTCCGATTAGCAGCAAGGGATCTTTTATATGCACCATTCCACAGACAGGATAGCACATACCACGGCCTTTGATATACTAGTCGTGATGCACTGGCTGGAACGAGAAATAGTCCAATGGGCCCACTGATGGGGATCGATCCCACACTGACCACACATCAAGCGAGCGCTTTACCACTGGGCTACAGAATGTACATCCTGCCCCAGTACATTTTGACAACATTAATTAGCTTTATTTTCAAACAGTCTTACCACTTCTCCTTCCGATTTCACTTTGTACCTGGGAAGAATTCTAAACTGAGCATTTTTGGCATTGAATTCAATTAGTGACACCTAGAAACAAAACAAAAATATCTCACATCTCACAATGTAAAAACATCTTACATTTCACAATGTAAAAACATCTCACATCTCACAATGTAAAAACATCTCACATCTCACAATGTAAAAACATCTCACATCTCACAATGTAAAAACATCTCACATCTCACAATGTAAAAACATCTCACATCTCACAATGTAAAAACATCTTACATCTCACAATGTAAAAACATCTTACATCTCACAATGTAAAAAAGTAATAAAAAACCCCAACTAAATATAAACAATTGTTACACAATTATTCTGTTCTATTTGTAGCACTATAATACAGTGAACCTCTTCAAGCCAAACTCTCACAGAAGTAAATAAAGGTAGGATTTCAAGGGGTATCTAAGATGTTTATAGAAATTCCATTCTATAATGATATTTGAAAATTGCCTATGAAAAAAACATCTGGTTTTGAGAGAATTTTGGTTATTTGAGGGTCTGGTTTTAAGGGGGTTCACTGTGGTCATACTGCAGTTCACAGAAAAAGATAATTTAAGTGAAGTTCTCATATGTTTGGTCAGTGCAAATTTATTAACTTATCATATACAATACAAACAACTTCTTATTGCAGCACTTTGCACTATCAAAGCTGATACTTTCAATGTATTTTTGTGTTTACTGGCATATCCAATACTGTCCTGGCCATACACCTCATTCATATTTCTGTACAGCTCATGAATAAATGGTTAATTAGAATTGGTAAATAAGTTGATGAAATGACCTTACATTTCCCCATTGAACCATCAAACTCACCCTAGATCTGAAGACAAGCGGAAAAAATATTTCATTTAACGATGCACCCTACACATTTAATAAGATTTATATGGTGTTGGACATATGGTCAAGGACCACACAGATAATGAGAGAGAAAATTGTGTTGCCATCACACCATGGGCTAGTCTTTTTTATTATCAGCAAGAGATCTTTTGTATGCACCATCCACCAACAGGACAGTACACAACACAGCTTTTGTTACTCCCATTATGAAGCAATGTTTGAAATGAGAATCAGCCCAATCCTGCCATCAGGCAAGTGCTTTACCACTGGGCTATGTCCATCCCCTCTAGATTTGAGTCAGAACTAAGATAAGAACCCAATACCCTAACAGCAATGGAGCTGACAATTTTATTACTAGGTCAGCAAATCCAATTGCCCTTCTCTTTTGTAGCTACTAAAGGCCCTGGTTTACAGCAGTTATGACATGTGGAGCAGTTATTAAACTAGTGTAATATAAAACTATATTTACCTTCAGGTTATTAAACTAGTGTAATATTAAACTGTTTTTACCTTCAGGTTATTAAACTAGTGTAATATAAAACTATATTTACCTTCAGGTTATTAAACTAGTGTAATATAAAACTGTTTTTACCTTCAGGTTATTAAACTAGTGTAATATAAAACTGTATTTACCTTCAGGTTATTAAACTAGTGTAATATTAAACTGTATTTACCTTCAGGTTATTAAGCTAGTGTAATATTAAACTGTATTTACCTTCAGGTTATTAAACTAGTGTAATATAAAACTGTATTTACCTTCAGGTTATTAAACTAGTGTAATATAAAACTACATTTACCTCATGTTATTAAACTAGTGTAATATTAAACTATATTTACCTTCAGGTTATTAAACTAGTGTTATTATCTGTTATATAAAACTGTATTTACCTTCATGTTGTTTTTGTCTCGCTTGCTGGTGTGCGTTGTGCTCATGTGACGTATTTCCCAGTGAACACATGCTTTAGCTGAAAGCAGATTGATTCAAAGATATTTTATTGCTTTTGAAAACCAAATAGAGAAAAAAAACCTTATGAAGCCCTCTCCATCAGACATGCATAACAGATGACTGATATGCATTTAAAATATGAACAGAACTTAATATTTTTCAAAGTTGGAAAGAACCTGATCTTTCTTTTTTACTACTCCCCACCCAATCCAATACCCAATCGATCTGCTTCTGTATATCTAAAACAATAAAGCATACATATGCACATGAGAGAGAGAAATGGAATTGTTTCAGGGTGAAGATAACATTTTACCATTTTAAAATACCAGAGCAAATTCATTCCAACCCCTTCACCCCAGGAAGATGCCATCCCATACACCTACACATGTATGCTTGCATGTTACCATAATAATTTAACTTGCCATGGTGTAAATAAACATGTTAAGTAATTTAAAGTGAATAATCTGCCTACAATAATTCTGAGGTAAATTTTTCTTACCTGGACAAGTTCTCGGTACCAAACACATTTTCCATGTTGGCATTTTTTATCAGACCATTTTTTTCAGGGAAAAGATAATTTTCTCTTTTCATGAAAACGTATCCTGACCTCTAACCAATGGCATATCCCCCTATTTCAACACACTGGTCCAAAAATAAATTACCTTAAATATCAGGAAAGAAGGAAATGGTTTGATTTAATGACGCACTCAACACATTTTATTTACGGTTATACACACCTGTCAACCCTCCCAGATTCCGCGGGAGACTCCCGGTATTTGATCAAGTCTCCCGCGGGAAAAACGTTTCTCCCGGGAAATCGTTATTTTCTAAACATAAAAAAAAATTCAAGCTACCGTGGCTGTGTATTTATATTCAGTGTTGCCATATATAAAACTATCCAATTTAGTCTTAATAACACCTCTGACTTGTAAAATGTCTTCCCATTATTTTTAAATAATTATGAATTTTATTATTTTAGAAATGTCGCAATAAATTTTAATATATAAAGTCCCATTTCCTGATTGGTGTAAATTCAAAATTGTCCTAATTAAATTACTGCCCCGGGTTGGGTCACTGGCCTCCAGAGGCCGAACCCGGGGTGGCCATGCTCGAAACCTTAGTGGTATAAGAGCATGTTAAAAACATTATACCATACCACTGGATTACATAACGCAAAGTTCTATGGCTGGAAGTGCTAGAGTAGACCGCGAACGCATGCATCAATACACACGATGTCAAAATCACATGTCAAAGGAAGACGACAGAAAGACCAATTAGCTGTATAAACAATACTTGTATCAATTAGATTTGTAGGTTTGTGCAGTAAAATGTTAGTAACAAGAGTACACTTCAAGGGATTATTTTCCTACGATTAATAAATTTTGTGTTTTACATAACGTTACTCACGGAAATAGGTAAAATTCCGGTATATTTCACACGATGTCAGTAATGAGCTTTTTACGTATGATTAGTAGAAATGATTAGTGGAAATACAATGTTTATTGCATGGTTATGGTGATTTATGGGACACCACTGTACCGTATTGTAGTAAAAACTGAATATTAATTTTTAAGATTTAGGCCTATATAAATTTGTCTTGGGTTTACTTTTCACTAAACACAAATAACGATGATGCAACCTGTAAGTGTAATACAGTAAATGTACTAATTAATGTTTAAATTTGTTAGTGTTAAGATTTTTTAATAAAAGAGTTATTTTTAAAAATATGTATTAAACTATAATATTTAAAAATAATTAAAACAAAATTTTATATATATATATATATATAATTTAAGTTTTTTTTAATGCCAATAACTACGGTTGACAAGTATACATGACATTATGTAGTGTTCATATAACTTATTGTAGTACTTTTTTAAAAGTTGTGTTAAATCGTGGGCAGTTAAAAAATCTCCTGTTTTTTGACAAAATCTCCTGCTTTTTCAACACACACCTCCTGCTTTCTCTTGACTAAAGTTGACAGGTCTGCGGTTATATAACATCGGACATATGGGTAAGGACCACACAGATATTGAGGGAGGAAACCCGCTGTCACCACTTCATGGGCTACTATTTTTTATTAGCAGCAAGGGATCTTTTATAGGCACCATCCCATAGACAGGATAGCACATACCACAGTCTTTGATGTACCAGTCATGGGCCCACTGATGTGGATTGATCCCAAACCGACTGCGTATCAAGTAAGTGCTTTACCACTGGGCTACGTCTCACTCCTTTAAATATTAGAGTAAATGCCTTCCAACCCCTCTACAAATAATCTGCCTACAAATATCAGAGTAAATGCCTTCCAACCCCTCTACAAATAATCTGCCTACAAATATCAGAGTAAATGCCTTCCAACCCCTCTACAAATAATCTGCCTACAAATATTAGAGTAAATGCCTTCCAACCCCTCTACTATAACAAATAATCTGCCTACAAATATCAGAGTAAATGCCTTCCAACCCCTCTACTATAACAAATAATCTGCCTACAAATATCAGAGTAAATGCCTTCCAACCCCTCTACTATAACAAATAATCTGCCTACAATTATAATTCTCAGGTAAAACAAGTCTCACCTGGACAACTTCTCCATACCGAACGCGTTTTCCATGTTGGCGTTTTTGTTCGGCCATGTTGTCTTTGTTTTCGGCATTGGCAGAAATCTGCAACAAGATGTTATATGCAAAATAAATAAGAGAAAGATCTAAAAGTAAGATCTATATCTTCAGATATCAACACAGTGTTCGAAATAAGCACTTATCCGTTTGTCCCGACAAGTGAAAATCTATTCGGACAAGCCAAATGTGTCTCGATGGTTGTCCAGTGGACAAGTAAAACAATTCAGTGCAGTTCCATGTTTAGCAATCACAAACATCAACCTGATACTTGAATAAAATAAACCATTTATTTGGACAAGTAAAAATACTGGCAGACAAGTAAATTTCTAGATGTATTTGTCTGGTGGACTGGTAAAACATGCTGCTTATTTCTATCACTGCAACATTATAACAAAATATACAAACACGTGGTCAAACCTAGAGTGGTAAGAGAATAGCTGGCAGTTGCATCCAAGAACAAATGTATAACAAATTGTTATTTTACATCAGAAAAACCCTATGTATAACAAATTGTCATTTTACATCAGAAAAACCCTATGTACCGAGATGCTCTTCAGACACCTTCAATAGTTACCAGAAAAATGTGCTATGGTGTCAGTTAATCTAAATGTTATCGGGAAGAAGTGACCAGGGCGCCGTTCCATAAAGTGATCTCAGCACTAAGTTCACCAGTTTCTGTTTGCATAATAGGCAGTTATGCACTTCAGGTGATCTTAGAGCTAAGATCCAGGGATGTGAGAGGGGCTGGAACAAAAAAGCTTACTGCGGCCGGGGTCCAGGTGCCACTCAAGGGTCTCTGAAGGAAAATTGTTGTTTGCAACCCCTGGAACTGCCAAAAATTGCAGTCAATGCTAACAAATCTAAACTGGTTATAACTTATAATATAAGGCACACATCATAAACTTGAAACCGTGAAAACACACAAATGAACCATGTGTGGTCAACAGTATTGAACATCATGTTTTTTTTTTTTTTTAGACAGAATGGAAAAGCGCACTTATGTGTTTCCGCGTAGCTTTTACATCCCTGAAGATCGCTACGTTGAACAAGGCCCAGATGACTACCACAAGCTATAATTTTAGACCCAGACCTTGTGTGCCCCACATTTTTACTAGAGACAAGTTAACCTGCCAGGATGATATTTTCCAGTCATCTTTGACTTTGATAGCTACACAAGATGGTCCTTGTGGCAGATTTCACAGTTCAATGGGAGCTATCACTCTGGAGAATAATTCTTAGCTCCAATTAGCATGTGAATTAAAAAAAAAAGTCCTATAAAAAGATTAAATATCAACATCCAATATCTAATATGTCTTCTATAGTCTAAGTTAGAGGAGCAATTAGGGGTGCATAGTAGGTGGTTACAAGTGCCTCTTAACAATGCCAGTAGTAACTACTGAACACTCCCCGAAGTGGTCAGACTAAGTCCACAGCTTAAAGCTGATGGGGAATGGCAGGTGTGTGGCACAGATAGCCACAAAAGACAAGCACCTGTCGCGGTTGGAGAGACAAGGACTGGGAGGTGGATGTGGAGGTGGACAGTGAACGAAGTTGAAAGATGGGAGGAGTTGTCAGATCAGGAAGAAACGAGATTGAATTCAAAGGAGAGAAAAGAAAGGGGGCAGTGGGATAATAAAAATAAAAAGTTAGGGGAGCAATGAATCATTTAATCTGTGGCTACAGTATTTTTGTTCAGTGATTGAGATTCAAACACAAGACACTGGTGCACATGTCTACTAACCTTGGCTTGCTGCACCATGGCCTTGAGCCCAGTTTCCTGAGGGTCTGACTGTGAGAGTGCCAGCCATTTCCGGTACTTCTTGTTCAACTTGTACCGGTTCTGAATGAAGATCTGGAACACCACAGCTGAAATATGAAATGTATTTTTTAAAACTATAACTATATAGTGAAAGTGGCAGACCCTAGTTTTCAAACACTACAACATATTTGTCACCATTAAATCTGTTAATATAAATTAGAAGTATTAACATTTTATTATTTAGAATATTCATTTTCGTACACTTGATGTGCTTCTGGTCATGTCCAGGTTTTTGTAATATCCCAAAATGCATTTTTTATTATGGTAAAAACGCACGTTCATATTTAAAGAGTATACATGTATGTATGGCAATGCATTTCTGAACTAAAACAATTTACCGGGTATTTAAAGACTATACATGTATGTATGGCAATGCATTTCTGAACTAAAACAATTTACCAGGGTATTTAAAGACTATACATGTATGTATGGCAATGCATTTCTGAACTAAAACAATTTACCGGGTACGGTATTTAAAGAATATACATGTATGTATGACCATATATTTTTTAAAATAAAGTATATATTTAAAGAATAAGACTGTTAAAAATTTAAAGAATAATAGTTGTGTTTGTGCTTCTCTTGTACAAGTCTCGTTTTGGAAACCCATTTTTATCATGCATAAAATTAAGGACATCATTTACATGATAGATAATTCATGCAAAATTCAAATGGGTTACCTGATTTTTTTTTGCCTAACCATTAAATCATTTACACCAATTTTCAGGCTGTATCTTATTACTGAAAATGTTATTTTGTACTATTGGTTTGGAGAGCTTGAAAAATTTTACATAACATTTTGCAAGCAATCTTGGTACCAGGGTACACATTAAATTTTAATCAAATGTTTCAAAACATTCAAAATCTACTAACGGTGAACAGGAACTAAATAGTCTATTTCAAAGAACAATATAACTTTCAGGTTGTAATGGAAATCTCTAAATGTAAATAAGAAAGGTAGTAACTATGGAGTTAACTTAATGACAGTTGTGTTTATGGAATTTTTGTCTCAAGACTTATTGTTGGAACTGAAATATTATTGGATGCTTGTTTTTAAAGATGTGGTTTGGATTATATTCACTCTTTTTTTACACTTCTCTAAATGCCATGGTTAACTGAATAATTACAAGTACTGATATTTGAGAGAGAAAAAAAAGAATGGTATATTTATTTCCACAGATGAAGAAATTCTTTTTCTTTTTTTAATGTTTTCTTTTGTTTCTTTTCAGCTTAGACCCAGAAGTGTGTAGTTTAATGGAATGTTTGTAAACTTACCATGACAATTTGGAATGTTAGTTGGTCGGTTTCTGTCTTGGGAAGAATACACAAATAGGCCATTGTTTGCCGAGCTGGAAGAAACAAAATCACGAACGTAAACATCACACCTGTATCAGTTTTCAAAACATCAACCTCTCTTCAAGACTGTTAAAAGTTTGTTTTGTTGAATGACACCACTAGAACACATTGATTAGCTGATTGTCGTCTATTGGATGTCCAACATTTGGTAAGACTTCAGAGAAAATCTGCTACATTTATTCATTAGCAAGGGATCTATTGTATGTAGTGGCGGGATTTAGCTCAGCTGAGTGCTAGCTTGAGGTGCTTGCATCACAGGATCGAACCGCCTTGGTGGATCCATTCAGCTGATTGGGGTTTTTCTTGTTCCAACCAGTGCACCACAACTGGATAAAGGCTGTGGTATGAGCTTTCCTGTCTGTGGGAAAGTGCATATAAAAGATCCCTTGCTGCATTAGAAAAACTGTAGCGCGTTTCCTCTGATGACTACAAGTCAGAATTACCAAATGTTTGACATCCGATAGCCGATGATCATTTAATAAATGTGCTCCAGCGGTGTCGTTAAAGAAAACAAACTTCTTCTATTATATGTACTTTCCCACAGACAGGACAGCACAGATATATATCAGTCATGGTTGGGATAGTAGCCCAATGATAAAGCATTCGCCTGACGTGCCATCAGTCTAGGATCGATCCCCGTCAGTGGGCCCATTGGGCTATTTCCCATTTCAGTCAGTGCACTGGTATATCAAACATCATGGTATATGCTGTCCTGTCTGTGGAATGGTGCATATAAAAGATCCATTGCTACTAATGGAAAAATGTATCGGTGGCCCATTGGGCTATTTCTCTTTCCAGCCAGTGCACCACAACTGGTATATCAAAGACCGTAGTATATGCTGTCCTGTTTGTGGAATGGTGCATATAAAAGATTCATTGCTACTAATGAAAATATTTATCTGGTTTTCTCTAAGACTATATGTCAGAATCACCCAATGTTTGGCATCTAATGGCTGATGATTAATAAACCAATGTGCTCTAGTGGTGTCATTAAACAAAACAAATTTCAACTTTTGTTTGGGACTGAAACTAAAACACTCAGAGAATAGGTGTACCGCGGTGATTTGATCCTATGACCCAAGGAATCAGGTTGACCTAGATCTTCAAGACTGATGGATAAGTTATATATACTCAACTATCAAAACAAAACAGGATCTTTGTGCTATGTTACATACTAAACAATTACATCCCCATCTGACAAACTCTACAGGGTGTATCCTACCAAATCAAACCCCATAGACGACAATAGTAACATATGTGGCTAAAACTCCTACCTGCAGTGTATCAATCGACATAAACACCACAGATATAAATACTACCACCCCTCACCCTTAAAGTGAATCAGAAAAAAATGGGGGTCAAGCTGCTAATTTCTGAGATAATGGGTAGCGTCTCTGACTTGTTCCGCACAAAATGTGAGTACTTTGTTTTACAAGTACCCCATACATATTTCAAGTACATGGCTACTTGACACAGTGGTACTAGATGAAATAAAATTACATACATTTTTTGCCCAGATCAAACTAATTATTTTTTTTACAACCAACGCACTCACATTTATCACCAATCACAGAACTTGTGGTGTTCACTTCTCTATCAAAAGTTATGGTGCACCTCGAAATTTGACCCATCCGGAAGTTATTTGGTTTAGTACTACCTGGAATAGTCCTCATAAGCATTTTAGTTCCTAACTATTAAAACAGTTTCACTCTTTGTTTTGTCTTCTTGTTATTGGTTTTGTTTTTGTTTCCTGTTCTTGTTTTGGGGGTTTTCGGCGGTGTGTGTGTGTGTGTGCGCGCGCGCGTTGTGTTGCTGTTGTTTTTGTGGGTTTAGGGTTCGTTTGTGGTCTTTTTACTTACTCTTTGAACTTCTGTATAATATAATGACTTTCACACCGCTTAAACTTTCCAATATGATGCCATAACTAACCTAACGCACCGGGATTTCTTGCCCATGTTACAAACACTAGTAGTTATTGCAAATAATAAGATACTCAAACAACCGGTTCAACTAAGATGTACAGCGGTTACTTTGCGAATAGCATTTCATTTAACTGTTCTCATATGAACCTCAGTTTGTTCCGTGAAGATTGACAAATGTACACTCGTGATTCACATGTTACACGGTCTACACGTGTTCTTATGCTGGAGAAATGTCACTTCCTGGTTAGAGAGCTTATATAGATGACAGGTTTCCAACAGGTGCTTCGCGTTATCATAACGCAGAGACTTGAACACAGTCATAACATATAGTCGACGCCAAACGTTCTGTGGCGATGATTTGTTTTCCAACTCAAATTTTATTTACTCAACAAATTTATGCATAAGCAACATAAACATTTTGCTGTCTGTAAAATTAATCAGAATGACAAACCGGAGGACTGCCAATCCCGAGGAAATCCTTTACTGTCAGTACATCCTTTTAACCTCCACAAAGAGGACGTTGATCGTCATAAAGAGGACTGCCACTCGTTGATATTCTTTACTGGCAGTATATCCTTTTAACCGCCACAAAGAGGACTGCCACACCCGAAGAAATCCTTTTCTGGACAATACATCCTTTTGACAGTCACAAAGCTGACTGCCACTTCCGAGGAGATCCTTTACTGGACAATGCACCCCTCCTGCACTACTCGAAAGAGGACTGCCACCACCACCACCCCAGACTAGTTTACTAAATGAAATTTGAAAACTAGCACAGGACTGAACTCATTGGAATAAATACAGCTGTGATGGCATGCACTCGCGAATCACTTTTAAAATAGTTATGATATCAGGTGTTTGCGTAAATCAACCCGTTTTGGTGACAATATTTAATGCCAAACTTATCCGTTGAGGACTGCTGGCGTGTCATTGTCGGCATATCGGTGATGTAATCCAAACTCCACTACGGGAAAAAAATTGCGTTTGCTTCCACGCACCCGGAAAAACAATATAGAATCTGTGGCGACATCATCAACAAATGAACCCGGTAATAATGGACTGACCACAGAGCGTCCGACCACCAATAACGACCGTTTGACGGGATCAATAGATTCGAAACACACATACGCCATAGGTTCCAACCTGCAACTTTGACCGCTCGGACCATTCCTGGGCACACAACACGAGTTGAAATAAAAATGGTATTCGAAAAAATACTATGAAATAGTTTGTTTATTTTATACATCTTTCCAAATTTTTTTGTTAATATATTTCGCCTAAATCTGATCGAGAACACGTTACCCATGATATATTTATATAATGTTCAGGTGGAACTTTTGCAAAGCATTCATTTCACCATGGATATATATTTTTTTAAATTTCAATCAACATTAGCTTTTTGAATGACAGTTGAATTAATATTTATTAAATAGTAAGGGGACCGCTATATTATCCCAAGGTTCAATAGTCCGAAGGTTCAATAGTCCGGGGTTAGGTCTATAAACCTTCGGACTACTGCACCTTCGGACTACTGAACCTTGGGTTAGGGTCTGGGTCATGGTTAGTGTTAGGGTTAGGATCAGGGTCAGGGTTAGGGTTAGGGTCAGTTTTAGATATTTTACCATCATTGCACTTCATATCCATTTTTAAAGGTTCAGTTGATTAAATTACATTAAAAATAAAACCAAATAAAACTTAAACCCAACATCAGATTGGTAATCATCAAACGAAAAAAAAAAACGATAGCGCGATACTGACTTCAATAATTAAATCGTAATAATTTACAAGAGAGATAATTGAAGCATGAACTTGTCCACAAAAAATATAAATATGATTTTTATATTTTCACTGAAACTAAAATGCAGTGAAAATAGGAGTTTTCACCGAATATCACTGTTATGGTTTCTGTAGATATATATATTTCATGGCTATGTATATAATTGATTTTGTTTCATCTTGTTGCTACAGCACTGGCGTACGAAGATTGTTACATACTCCGTTGCCCCCCCCCCCCCCCCCCCCCCCACACACACACACACTTTTCGTGATCCAGTAGCAGTAGCGATGGTTTATACATATTTATATTTAGTACACTTTTTAGTACCTTCCTACGCCACTGCTATAGGCTGATAGCTTTTCTGGGGGTTTTAACAATATATATATACTGAGAAAACGAAATAAAGGAATCCAAGTAGCATAATGCTGTCTGTTTAATACCACGATGTAATATGGAACTGAATATCAGTAATGTGGAATTCAATGTCAGCAATACGGTTATTTTCTGACACTATGGATGGGTGTGTTTTGTTACAGACTGTTAGAGACTGCCTGACTCAGCATCGATCTTTAGTGCTGAAGTCTGGGCAGTCATTAAAGTCTTAGAAGAAATCAAAGATTCGATTGCATCTAAATTTATTATGTTTTACCGACTCACTTTCGTGTCTCCCAAGCTTTACGCAATATGAAGCTGGACCATCCCTTAATTGGGATGGTGATACGAAAGTGTGTCTTTTTATCCATAGCTAATAAAGATATTGTATTTTGTTGGGTGCCCAGTCATGTTGGCATCAGGGGTAATAACAAAACAGATTCTGCTGCCAAGTCGGCTTTGGATTTGCCTCATGCCAGGGTTGGTGTGCCTTATACTGATTTTAAACATAGTATTAACCAATTTATCTTTTCGACGTGGCAACATGATTGGGACGGTGGGTTGCGAACAAACTTCATGCCATCAAACCAGTCTTGGGAGAGTGGCAGTCCTCCTATTGACAGTGCAGGAAGGATGAAATAGTCTTGTGTCGTGCTCGCATCGGTCATACGTATTTGACCCATTCATTTATCTGAAAGAAAGATCCTCCACCTCAATGTGAGCACTGTCAGTGTACTCTGACGGTGCGCCACATTTTGGTGGAGTGTAAGCATCTTACAGAAACTCGAAAAGATATATTTGGCCAACGTAATGTCATGGAATCTTTTCGATTCCATCCAGAATTTTTTTTACAATTTTTACGTGATACTGACTTTTACTCTAAATTTTAATTTTTATATATCTGTGATATTTGTATGTTTTGCACAGTTCTTTACACTGTGTTTTTATTTGACTGTTGAATTTTTATATTGATATTGATCATCACTTTATTTGTTAATATTACCATATTTTGACACCCAATAGCCGATGTATTTTTCGTGCTGGGGTGTCGTTAAACATTCATTCATTCATTCATTCATTCATTCCTTTCCTGTTAGTGTTGGTATGGTACCTTATTTCTTTCCGTCAGTATATCTAGAAGAAATGCCGATCGATTCTGGATGATTTAGGACATACGTTTACAGAACTATGACAAAACAGTTGAACAACTTGATGTATCTGTCGGTTGTTGACATGATTATGTTCTACTCTGTGGTATTTATTACAGGGATACAGGAAACACGGTAATTGACTAACCAACCACCAGCACTTTTTATTGCCACAAACAGGTTCTTTGTTGCTGTTAGTACATCAAAGAGAGACGGAAGGTAGACCAGACACAGTCCACAGAAGAATGCAGTTAACGGGAGTTATACCAGGAATCTAGGACCTCATAGATAAAACTCCAGAAAACGAGTCAATGTGATACATAATGAGGTGAACCAAGTTTTATAATTCTAGAAACTGCAAATGCTCATATTTCTGCATACATGTAGGGCCTATGTTACATATATAAGCGTACGAGACTGGGGACTGAAGTAAATCCTCAAATTCGGTACAAAAAAGAAAGAAAAAAAGATAGAAAGAAATGTTTTATTTAACGACGCACTCAACACATTTTATTTACGATTATATGGCGTCATACATATAGTTAAGGACCACACAGATTTTGAGAGGAAACCCGCTGTCGCCACTTAATGGTCTACTCTTTCCGATTAGCAGCAAGGGATCTTTTATTTGCGCTTCCCACAGGCAGGATAGCACAAACCATGGCCTTTGTTGAACCAGTTATGGATCACTGGTCGGTGCAAGTGGTTTACATCTACCCACTGAGCCTTGCGGAGCACTCACTCAGGGTTTGGAGTCGGTATCTGGATTAAAAATCCTATGCCTCGACTGGGATCCGAACCCAGTACCTACCAGCCTGTTGACCGATGGCCTAATCACGACGCCACCGAGGCCGGTAAAAAAAAAAAAAGAGATATTCACCATGTATTTTCATCAATCTACTCACTCGACAATGTGTTGTGATTCGTTTGCAACCCTTTATGTAGATGTTTGGTAGCAATTCTAAAATGAATAAATGTTATCCAGTTTCGGGCATTTTAGTTTAATTGGGGCAAAACTCAGTCTGCCCCCACCTCTCTCCTACAAACAAATGGAAGCCCGTACACCTATGAATACATACACATGCTTCACGTGCAAATACAGTAACTGAAAAAACAACTTCGATGGATATGAAATGTTTAGTGAGCTAAGCCCTGGATGTCTCCATCGTGATGACCCTACATTTTGGCCAAATACAATTAGACATCAGGGCTGGATACGGGATTTTTTTTTTTTTTTTTAATTTGGAGAGGGGAGGGGAGGGGGGGGGGGGGGCTAAGGAGAAAAAGGGAACTTAGACCAACTCGTGAAGATGGAGCTCAATGAAAAAATAAAAACACCCTGATTGGATTTGCTTCGGGGGTTGTGTGTGTGTGTGTGTGTGTATATACCATTTCTGTAAGAAAGGAGACTGTACGCCCCTGCAACCTTCCCCTGTATCCACCTATATATTTAGAACACTGAAGTTAAACATGGTTAAATTTTAGTTCTTCCAGTTTGCATTCTTAAATCAGGCCCGTAAGAAAGACTTTGGGAGTTGGGGGGTGGGGGAGGGGCACTGACGGATAGGGTACAAACTCTATATCAGATTTTGGTTACAATAGCAAACATTAATGTGTTAAGAAAAAGGCTTACAAGTGGAGGGGGCACGTGCCCCCCGCCCCCGCCCCCGGTTCCTACAGGCCTGTAAATGCATGCAACTTCAAAACTGATTGCTTGGCAGAAATGTAATTCGGGTGGAAAGGAATTGTGTTTTTTTTCAGTCTTTTAGCCACTCACCAAATTAAAAAACAGAATAGAACCTGCTTTGAAGACACCTTAAATATAGCCATGGATGTAAGAAAAGTACACATTCATCAGTCGTACACCTCGTTAACTGAGGAATATTTCATTTGTAATATGTTGCCATTCGGTGCAAACAGTAGTTTCCTTTATATTTTTTTTATCTTCATCGCGTATTCATCAAAATAGTGTCCAGGGGCCTAATTCACTAAACTCTCGCAACTTTGCGATCTCGCAGTGCAATGCTAAAAGATTTGCAAAGAATATGTTTTTGTTGTCTAACAGAGCCTAAGAGACCTTTGTGAATTAGGCCCCAGTTCTTTGACAATATGGAGATGCAAATCAAATTGTGACGTGATATAGCCCTCATTAGATTTCGCAATATTATACATTTATAAATAGGAACAGAACAGAACATTATTACGCTCAGGCCGTTACCCAACGGAGTAAATAAAATTATTTTAATGCAATTTTGTGTGGGCAGGTAACTCAGGGTAAAATATTTACATTTCACAACAACAACAAAATTCAATATTTGTGGTCTATAATTTGGTTATCATGCAATTTTAAGACCGCGTCTTTAACGTTGTCTTGCTGTCAGAAGAAGAAGAAAACACCCAACCCACTTGGTATATTTTTCACACACGGTTTTACTTTAGTGGCATCATTTTAAAACGGTAATTATTTTCCCAAAACACTGACAAGTTTGTAGAGGGTGATCTCGAAAATAAAGTCACGGCAATTAGTATTTATTATGTTCAAGTTACATAAGCTGCCACTTTTTATGTTAATGGTAGTTACCGTGACTCGGGAGGTTGGCATTCTTCCCGAATATCTTAAAGATGCTGTATCAAAGTTGCATAATTAATGGCGGCTTCCCGCCAAAATTATTTATTAACCTTTGCTTTGAAATGTAAGCATTCGACGGAATTCCGCGACTTCTGTTGAGGCGAACACTGCGTAAAGTTATCCCAGACGGATGTTGCCGATGAATTTGTTGCTTTCTTTGATCTCGTCTGTCTTTGACCGCCCTATCCAGTCACCCTTCCAAATATTGTGGATTGGCTTATTTTATATAAGATTTGTTACCATGCAATAAGGCAGGAATTCGTCACACTGAATTGCAATATACCCGAGTTATTTATGCAAACATAACATGCATGCAATCGATTAATTTGTAGTTACTTATAACAAATAAATGTAAAAATAGTGAAATATTGCACTTGTAACTAGTATATAGCTCCTTTAAGTATGACGCATCTCTCTTGGTATTAGTTAAAGCAGTAAGGTTTGTCTGTCTGTCTCGTACCCCTCCCTAAATTAATTTGCTTACAACTCTCACTGAAGTGCTTTTTTCAGAGAGTTGGTCAATGTGCCCTTTGGTCCTTAGTCCTCTCCTTAAATTATTTCCTGGGTCCGGCCATGCTGTTTTCTCTATCTGTATATGCGTGCGCGCGCGTGTGTGTCTGCCACATTAAGACGAACAGATGACATAGTATGACGTTTTATTTGTTTTACGAGTGTGTGCATTCCTCGATTTGCTCTTTTAATCTCCGTATCAACATGGCGAAAGCTCATTAAACAGTTCACGACGAGTTAGCATCTTCTTATCCCACAGGAAGGTTGATTTGTCATCAGTACAGGGTCAGGAAACGTTGTTAATTGCTCCACATTGGTGAAAATTTTATACTTTTTTTTTCGTTTTTGGGGGATACATATATTTATACAGAATGTATCAGTTTAAAAAAGGTTGCTCCACAATCGAAATATGTATTAATTATTATTACTATTATTATTATTATTATTATCCACTTTTCAGATATTTTGCTTTATATTTGCTTTATAACAGTGTAAAAGAGTGTAAATATAAAAGTGTGTCCCCCCACTTTTGGCAGTTTCCTACGCCACTGATTGGGGGGTGGGGGTGGGTGGGTGGGGGGGGGGGGGGGGTGGGTGGGAGGAGATCAAGATACAAATAGCGCTCTGCAATTATATTAAAGACTACGTTATGTACAATCCTGTCTACGAAAGATACCATGTAAAAGCCACGTGTTGTTGAACACAATGAACAGTCTATTTAGTTAAATGTTTTTCTTTTCTCTAAACCAAGTGTTTCAGTTACCAGGTTTGACACTTATTAAGTACCAGGGTGTCATCAAACATTCCTCGCTTTCCTTCTCTGCGCGTGATTACAAACTGCTTCACATTTGAGAAATATTCCAAAGGGTACATATTTGGTTCCACCTAGCTTCATACTTTATATAATGTCTTGTTTTTGTCACTCAGCTTTGTGTTTAATTCCATGTTTTTCCATGTTCCTAGCTAACCAAGCACTGATCCAATATTGGGAGGCTACTAGGTGCTCAACCAATACCCACCCCAACACCCACCCACCCGATACCCGAACAGGCAAGTGCTTCCTTTTTGTAACAATTGGTTTACGATTTTTATTTCGCGAAAGCTAAACTTTTATTGAAGCTACTCTTATCAGGTGTGCCCTTTTACCCTTGGTCGTGTCCCTTAAATAGTTCTTGAGTCTATCCTTGTACAATATGTTCTCCCAGAATCCAGCGTTTACGAATGCATCTCTTTTCTCTGTTCTTCTTTAGCAGGTGTGGATGGTGTAACATCTTGTCAGGATGTGTGTTTCTGGGGAAGACTGACATAATGCATGCTACTCTTGTAGTTTAAAGCTGCACCACCTGCATGCGTCCTGAATTTTCTGTATAATTTCCTGTTTTAATTATCTAAGTTGCATGTATACTTATTGTTATGGCACACCTAGTTTCATATATAATTTCATTTTGTATTGACTTATCTTCAATGTCTTCAAACATACTTTCGTTTTCCGACACCCACATTTATGTCTGATTGTACGTTTGCACACTGTAAGGGCCGTAGCTAGCGGAGGAGGGGGGCGGGCAAGGGAGGCAGTTGCCTCCACCCGGATTAAATCCGGAAAACATTATAGAAAAGTAAAGAAACTTCTCTTCTTAACCGTTTAAGGAGTTTTAGACTATTAACTACCCAATTGCCCCCCCCCCCCCACCAAATTTTTGTTTTTAATAATAATAAAAAAATAATAATAAAAATAAAAATCCTAGATACGGCCCTGACTGCAGCTGCATGGTCTATTGTAGTTATTTTATCTTTATTTTATAAATGTATTTCTATATGAGGTGGGGGGTTTGGGTTTTTTTTTTTGGAGGGGTACTTATTCTTACTTTTTTCAGTTCTTTTCCCCTGATCACAAGCACGCATCATGATTCAACAAAACCGTGTCTGTCTCCAGGTAGGTTTGAGAGGTCAGGGGTCAGACAGATAATTAAGAATACAATGAAGAGCGCGACAGGATTGTGCCATGGTGGTGATGTACAGGTGGTATCCGTGCTCGGAATAATGTTACTGTCGGTAATATATCTACCGGAACTTGTTTTCACGTACGTGCCGGGAATAAAGGTGTAGTGAACTCGCTGGAAATATATACTGAAAGGTGGCATCGAGAACCAAGTCTCGTTTATGTACTCAGGAGAACGAATTCTATTAGCTAACTATAGAACCTTCTTTCCGAAAAAAACCCTCACTTTGTTATATGTTTGTGTACGGCATTGAACAAAAATCGCATAGTGTACGATTTCAGGTTAGGCCTATACTGACTTGAAAGCAATTTCCGGTAACACGTTTTTAATGTCCAGGCATTGTAATGTTTAAGATTCTGTGTTGCAGTTAGATTTGTCTACAGAGAGAGACCACGAGGACTTAGAGGGCTCAGGCTGGGAGGTTCGGACGAAACACAAAACAGAAGAGTCAAAAGGATGGGGTAACTGTGGACCAAACTCTAATTATTAGATCCATTTGTAGTTTAATAGTCTATAATTGTTGAAGATCGGATTGTTAAATGCCAGCCTTATAATTCATCCCCACCCCACCACTAACACAGTACCAATTACAAAACATATTTGACCTCGAAAGTAAATAATAACTATTTTTTTAAAAGTATACGCCTAAAGTTGTGTGTTGAAGGATACACGTGATTAATTCAGTGAATTGTACATGTAGTTGCATTATATATAACGAATGTCTTGGGCCCCGTTCCACGAAGCGATTGTAGCCCTAAGATCACCTTAAGTGCATATGGTAGCTATGTTCTTAAGGTGATCTTAGGGCTAAAATCGCTTTATGGAACGGGGCCTTGGTATTTGGAAATGGCAGTCCTCCTACAGACTGGGAAGGATGTATTGTTCTGAAAAGTGGCAGTTCTCTTATAACTGAAACACCTGACAGTGACTCAAAGGTCTTGTCGAAACATCCCTTAGACTCTGGCTTAAACATAAATACCATTTTTAAAATGTTAATGGTTTTGTCGTTCAGATTACGTTTAAAGTAAGAATAAAAATCCCCATCCTTCTTCATTTAAGTAGAACATTATGACATTGTTTTATACAAGCTATGTTCTACAAAGCTAGGTTGAAGATAAACATTCGTTTGCATTTTGGAGAATATCAAATATCATGATATTTCTAACGAATATACTACTACGAAACTATGAACGGTTCTAGCTCTGCTTGTATAGATGTGTGGCAGAGGGCCTATATCGGATGCCGTGTAATCGATTGCACGGTACACGTGGCTTAGTTTCTACCAATATCCTACCAAACCTAACCAAATGAAAAACACGTGTAGAAAAATGCTGTAACGATGATGATAAAAACGGCCGACCTCAATGACTAATAACATCTAGTGTAAGAAGAAGACAAAAACAAAAACAAAAGAAATAAACAAAAACAGACAACAAACCAAAAAACCAATAAAAAACCCCACTACAACAACAAACAAACACAATCACCAACATAGTTGACAGCTAACCAGTTGTGGATATAAAGATTATGGCAACCGCAGCCACACATACCACCATGACGAAAAGGTCATCTGAGGTGCAGTAGGTCGCAGGATCAATCACCCTCTATGGACTATGGTTGCTTCCCGTCCAAACCAGTGCCCAACGACTGGTACATCAAAGGCCATGGTATGTACTGTATTG
Organism: Gigantopelta aegis; assembly: GCF_016097555.1. NCBI lineage: Eukaryota > Metazoa > Mollusca > Gastropoda > Neomphalida > Peltospiridae > Gigantopelta > Gigantopelta aegis. The sequence continues at coordinate 49,083,993 of NC_054712.1, read as the reverse complement.
TCAATCAGGAAAGTGCAACGTAGCGGATTCTCTCCTCTCTCTCTCTTACTCTCATACACATTCACTATCTGTCTATCTACCTTTCTATCTGTATGTTTGTCTTTCTATCTGTCTGTCTCTTACTCTCATACATACATTCGCTATCTATCTATCTATCTATCTATCTATATGTCCATCACATCAACACGTTCACTCTTTCTGTGTGTCTGTCTGTACATATGTATGTATGTATCTCTCTCTCTCTCTCTCTCTCTCTCTCTCTCTCTCTCTCTCTCTCTCTCTCTACACACACACACACACACACACACACAGATACAGATAGACAGACAGACACACAAACACACATTCATTAGCTCTACTCTACCTACATGCACTGGCGTAGGAAGCGGGGGGGGGGAGGCAAGAAGGGCATGTGCCCCCCACTTTTCAGATATTTTGCTTTATATTTGCTTTATAATAGTGTAAAAGTGTGTAAATATAAAGGTGTGCCCCCTCCCCACTTTTTGGTAACTTCCTACGCTACTGGCTACACGCCTGTATGTCTGTCTGTCTATATGTCTCGGTGTGTCTCCGTCTCATTCTCTTATTTTCTGTTTCTGTCTTTCTCTCTGTATGAGTCTCTGTCTGTCTGTCTGTCTGTCTCTCTCTCTCTCTCTCTCTCTCTCTCTCTCTCTCTCTCTCTCTCTCTCTCTCTCTCTCTCTCTCTCTCTCTCTCTCTCTCTCTCTCTCTGTGTGTGTGTGTGTGTGTGTGTGTGGACCAAGTGTGGAAATAACCAAGTTAGACACCAACAAACCATAGTAGCTGTAGATTCACCAGTCGAGTGCCACCACAACCAGCAACTCGATACTACAGCATCCTCTTAATTAGCTTAACACCAGCTACAAGTCGTAATCCTGTCTTGTCCAAATTCCAGGTTAACTGGAGAGTGGTCCACTGGTACAACTGGCTGAATATTCGGGATATATTATACTGTCTTTAGCTTCATATCCACTCTTAATAAGTAACTCCATACCATAAAATGTGCGAGTGGTTCTAACCGTATTATTAATTGGCCTATTGTGAGCTGCTATATGTTTAACACATAGCGCACATCTTTTCCTATTCTTAGCAGTTCCATATTAACTAATAGGGCCACAGGTGCAATTGGTTAAGTATGTTGGATACATTGACTGTTTTGAAAAGCCTGTCGTTGGGCCCATTGGGCTACTTCTCGTTCCAGCCAGTGCACCACGACTGGTATATCAAGACCGTGGTATGTGCTATCCCGTCTGTGGTGTGGTGCATATAAAAGATCCCTTGCTGTTAATCGAAAAGAGTAGCCCCTGACGTGGCGACAGCGGGTTTCCTCCGTCAGCTGACCATCGCCTATTGGGTGTCAAACATTTGTAAATCTGACATGTAGTCTTCAGAAGAAACTCGCTACATTTTTCTGTTGGCAGCAAGAGATCTTTTAAACGTTTTATGCACTTTCTGAAGGATAGGACAACACATACCACGGCCTTTAATATACCAGTCGTGAGGCAATAGTTGTGATGACCAATCGGAGTATATAGATAGCGTGCATCCTGTTCTACGTCTTGTACACATTCCATATAAATTGGAGAGAGAACCATAGGTACATTTGGTTGAATATATTCGACTGAGTAACCTGTAACTTCCAAATGTGCAGCTATTTCTCGCTCCAGGCAGTGCACCACGACTGGTACATCAAATGCCGTGGTATGTGCTATCCTGTCTATGGGATGGAGCATATAAAATATCCTTTGCTGCTAATCGAAACGAGTAGCCCATGAAGTGGCGACAGCGGGTTTCCTCACTCAATATCTGTGTGGTCCTTAACCATATGTCTGACGCTATATAACCGTAAAATAAAAGGTGTTGAGTACATCGTTAACTAAAATATTTCTTTCCTTCCAAATGTGCAAGTGGAGAGGGACTCGGAGTTACATTTGGTTGAATATATTGAGTAACCATAGGTACATTTGGTTGAATATATTCGATATACTGACTGTCTTGGTTGAATATAGTCGATATACTGACTGTCTTGGTTGAATATAGTCGATATACTGACTGTCGTGGTTGAATATAGTCAATATACTGACTGTCTTGGTTGAATATAGTCGATATATTGACTTTCTTGGTTGAATATAGTCGATATACTGACTGTCTTGGTTGAATATAGTCGATATATTGACTGTCTTGGTTGAATATAGTCGATATATTGACTGTCTTGGTTGAATATATTCTATATATTACCGTATATGCAAGTGTAGAGGGCTTATACTGGTTGAATATATTCGATACATCTACTTTCTTGAATAACCCATAACTGCGAAATGTGTAAGTAGAGAGGGAATGAATGAATGAATGAATGAATGAATCTTTGACACCCCAGCACGAAAAATACATCGGCTATTGGGTGTCAAACTATGGTAAATGGAAAAGTAGAGAGGTACAGTTGGTTGGATATATTCGATATCTGACTGTTTTCGTTACCATATAAAATAATGCTGATAACCAGTAACTCTACACTCCATAACGAGCCAGTGGTATTAACCCTGTTATTAATTGTCATATTGTGAGCTATATTTTGTTCTTAACATAACGTACATTCTTTCTTTAGATGCTTTCCTTTAATGATTCCAAGGTGAGGCCATAGGTACGTTGGCTCAACTTTACTATGTATATTAACAGCTTCGAGTGTTGTACGAAGACTCACAATCAGTAACATTACACTACAAAATGTGCAAGTGGTTCTGACCCTGTGAGCTGTGGTTTTATTATTTAGTCTACACTCGCTGTCTACTTCGTTGTACAAATTCTGTGCTAACTGAAGACAGGGGCTCGTAGGTACATTTCGCCGACTGTATTGGATATATTGACTTTCCTGAGTGTCACGGCAGTACACAAAACCAGTAACTCTACACTACAAAATGTGCATGTGGTTCTAACCCTGTGAGCTGTGGTTTTATTATGAAACCTACACCCGCTATCTATTCTGTTGTAGAAATTCCGTTATAATTGAAGTATGGTTCGTAGGTACATCTCGTTGACTGTATTGGACATATTGACTTTCCTGAGTGTCACGGCAGTACACATAACCGGTAACTCTCTACCACTTGAGACGTGGCAGTGGTTTTAACCTGGTTATTAACGGGTGTGTAATGAGCTACTCGACATAGTACCATGTGCGCTAATCCAACGAGCGCCAGACGCTCTTCAGATCACGGTTCCAGGAATCCAGGTGAAGGGGTTCGCTGATGACACGATAATCTCCCCTGATTGATTCCAATTCCGTGAACCGCTGCCAGAAACCCGTTATAATAACCGTAATGGGACGTTTGACTTATAACACCTCAGGATATTGTTGTTAAGTACAGGTGTTGTTCTTTTTAATATTATAAAGGATATTGTTGTTAAGTACAGGTGTTGTTCTTTTTAATATTATAAAGGATATTGTTGTTAAGTACAGGTGTTGTTCTTTTTAATATTATAAAGAGTTTTTGTTAACAGACATAGATACAAGATACGATATTGAAAATTAAACTAATTTGAAATATTCACTTTTAAATAGTTTGAGATACTTTCAAATTATCATACCTATGAATATGAACACTAGTCTATAAATTCGTACCTTTAACTTGTACATACCATACTAAACGTGTTTATGTTTTTAAGTATTTATAATAGTTCAAATTAATGTTTTATTTCTTATTAAAGCAAACACGTGTTAAGTGTTCTGTTGTGTGAATTGCAATAATCAGCAACAATGATAATTTATGAATAAAATAAAATATGTCTGATTTTAGCAGTAGAATAGTTACGAAATTTAGATTTTCGGAACACATCATTAGCCGTTATCACACTGAAAGCCTAAACAGCTAAGTGCAGTAGTTTTAGTAAATGGTTCAGAACACCGTAGAGAACTTCGTGACACGATACTGGGAAAAGTCATCTGTAGCAATAACTTTCCTTCTGGTGACAGTAGAGGCAAAATCGGGCGAAAACATGTCTTGTAGTGTTTATTCATTACATTAAAACATGTCTTGTAGTGTTTATTCATTACATTAAAACATGTCTTGTAGTGTTTATTCATTACATTAAAACATGTTCAAGAAGGAAGGAAATGTTTTATTTAACGACACACTCAACACATTTTATTTACGGTTATATGGCGTCGGACATATGGTTAAGGACCACACATATATTAGCAGCAAGGGATATTTTATATGTACCATCCCACAGACAGGGTAGTACATACCACGGCCTTTGATATATCAGTCGTGGTGCACTGGCTGGAACGAGAAATAACCCATTGGGTCCACCGACGGTGATCGATCCTAGACCGACCGCGCATCAGGCGAGCGCTTTACCACTGGGCTACGTACCGCCCTAAAAAATGTTCAGTTATCAATGTTATTGTTATTACAGCAACCACATAATGTAACATTCTACAGACAATGTTATTGTTATTACAGCAACCACATAATGTAACATTCTACAGACAATGTTATTGTTATTACAACAACCACATAATGTAACATTCTACAGACAATTTCGTTTTACTCTTATTATTCCAATGAAAACCATCATAATATGTTGATGAGTTTTTCTGTAGTCAAGTACTGTGATTAAAATCCTAAAACATTTTTGAGTACCACTCCAAGTGTCGTATTCTATAACCCAGTGCCATTATGTTTTAGTCTGCCATTATTGGTGTCGTATACTATAACACCACTTCAATCCGCACTTTACTGACAACAAGAAGTACTTTACCGACAACAAGAAGTACTTTACTGAGAACAAGAAGTCCATTCAATCTCAGACTACTACACAATATAAGTACTTTTGAGTACAGCGGTGTTTACAAAAGCCATAAAATAGACCTCCATACATTCATTTGTTTGCATTGGTATTTAGAAGAACTAATATAACAACGAGACTTAAGATTCATTCTCTTGGCCACTAAAACACATGAATTAAAGACTGGTGCTACCTGAATCTAAAGAAACAGGATATCTGAATTTAAATAAAGTGAATACTACATTAAAGAGATCGGACACCCGGATTAAAGAAATCAGATACTCGGATTAAAGAGGTGGAATACAGGGGTTAAAAGAACCTGTTCAAAATAAGGCCGTGTCCATTTAACTGGACAGAAGTGATTTTCTGTTAGAATGTCGGACATGTCGGCAGCTAAGTACGCCATCTTAACTTCAATTGGACCACTCATGAAACGGATTTTATTAAACAAACAACACGGTGATGGTTTCCAAACCTATTTTCTGTGATATTGTATTACCACCTCGGTGTTCAGAATGAAACCTATTCTTGATAATATAATACAAGACGTTTCATCTTAAATGGCCAGGGCGCCACAACACGAGGTTCGCAAATACTGGACTTCTTTCTAGTACGAATTAAACAGCATTATGTCGGTCAGTGAAGGTTTTATGATGGGAATAATTGTTCACACCCTCGTGATAATTTTTTTGGTCAAAATCCTTTCGATTTATTTCATTGTAGAACCGCACCCAGACTAAAACAACTAGAGATGGGGGTGGAGTGTTTGTGGGTAGTAAAAATAATGAGAAATACAACGTAGGATCTTCTTTTACTCAACAAAAAGGACTCTTCTAAACAAGAGAGAGAGAGAGAGAGAGAGAGAGAGAGAGAGAGAGAGAGAGAGAGAGAGAGAGAGAGAGAGAGAGAGAGAGAGAGAGAGAGAGAGAGAGAGAGAGAGAGGAGAGAGAGAGAGAGAGAGAGAGAGAGAAGGGAGGGAGGAGGAGAGAGGAGGAGAGAGAGAGAGAGAGAGAGAGAGAGAGAGAGAGAGAGAGAGAGAGAGAGAGAGTTTTCCGTATATTTCTGTGAGTGGCAACTGCTTCCTACCCTTTCCCTCTCCAGGTACGAACGTGTAGTGAACCCGTTGAATTATTTTCCCATTCCAACCGTATGATATGCCTCCTCCCGTTCTGTGGAGAACAACACATACAATAACCCTTGCAGTTAATCGCTAAAGGGGACAGGATGTAGCCCATTGGTATTTTAGCGTTCTCCTGATGCGCGGTCGGTCTGAGATCGATCCCAATCAGTGTGCCCAGTGAGCTATTTCTCGTTCCAGCCAGTGTACCACGACTGGTATAACAAAGGCCGTAGTATGTGTTATCATGTCTGTGGGATGATGCATATAAAGGGTGCCTTGCTACTACATGTAACAGAAAAGTGTAGCGGGTTTCTTCTCTAATACTATATGTCAAAATTACCAAATGTTTGACATCCAATAGACGATGTTCAGTAAATCAATGTGCTCTAGTGGTGTCGTTAAACAAAACAAACATGAACTTTAATCGCCAAGAGTAATTCATATGGCGGCAGCGGGTTTCTTACTTTCAGGCTAAAATACTATTCACAGTACTATTGTATTAGACATCTGTCAGTCATTGAATTTTTTTAATGTACCGAGGTGTCGTAAAAACATTCCTTTGTGTTTTCTGCATGTGGCATTAAAATGATCGATTATTAACACTGGCCTTGGGATGATTTAAATAAACCAGACCTTGTTATCACTCTCGATCTCCACGCGGTCGGTCTAGGATCGATCCCCGTCGGTGGGCCCATTGGGCTATTTCTCGTTCCTTCCAGTGCACCACGACTGGTATATCACAGGCCGTGATATTTGCTATCCTGTCTGTGGGATGGTGCATATAAAAGATCCCTTGCTGCTAATTAAAAAGAGTAGCCCATGAAGTGGCGACAGCGGGTTTCCTCTCTCAATATATGTGTGGTCCTTAACCATATGTCCGGCGCCAAATAACCGTAAATAAAATGTGTTGAGTGCGTCGTTAAATAAAACATTTCCTTCCTTCTCGCTCTCCATCACACCCCTGAAATTAATTTTAGCTCCCATTAGGATGTGTACCACCAAATCAAATCCCATAAACGACAATAGTAACATGTGTGGCTAACACTGCTACCTACAGCGTATCAATCGACATATACACCACGGATATAATACTACCGCCCCTCACCCTTAAAGTAAATCAGAAAGAAAAAATGGGGGTTTAGCTGCTCATTTCAGAGATAACGGGTAGCGTCTATGACTACCCTAGTTCTGCACAAAATGTGAGTACTTTTCTTTACAGGTACACTATACATGTTTCAAGCACAAGGTTACTTGACACAGTGGTACTAGATGAAATAAAATTGCATACATTTATTTTGCCCAGATGAAACTAATTTTGCTTTACAACAAACAGTCACATTTATCACCCATCACAGGACTTGTGGTATTAACTGCTCTATCAACCGGAAGTTATATGCTTTTGTGCTACCATTAGCATGTGAATTGACATGATATCAGTGTGGTAATGTCTTAAATGGTTCCCTATACGTTATGGAAGCAATTAATCACTCCCTTCAATATTGTGTGGTTTGACAATCATTGGTTTGCTGTACTTTCATAAGGTGACTTTCAAACAGGCATCGAAAAAGTGTCTTCTCTGTGGAGTATGAAACAAATAGATTGGTAATAAATAACCAAAAGTAAACATTTATTGGCGGGCGTGGTGATATATCTCAGAATGGAAGAGTCAACAGTCGGCTGTAACAAATCACTTGTTAAGAAGGAAATGGTTTGAATTTTTAAAATAGCATTGTGCGTAGGTGTATTCTTACTGCGGTGATATTACAAAGTAGACTGTTACATGGCGAAGTAATTTTGAAACGCTTGACAGCCAGACGAACAAGCGCCAAATGAATGAATGAATGAATGTTTAACGACACCCCCAGCATAAACACAAAAGAAAATACACCTTGGTTATTGCGTCTCAAACAAAGGTAAATATATGAGTATGATTATTTACATTAAAATGTAATATAAATAAATAAATATATATATATGTGTGTGTGTGTGTGTGTGTGTGTGTGTGTGTGTGTGTGTGTGTGTGTGTGTGTGTGTGTATGTATGTATGTATGTATGGCGTTAAACACCTTTTATAACAATCACAAGTCTACCACGAACAACCATCTAGCGATAAGGAACACCATTTATAACAATGACCTGTGTAGAAAGAACACTATCCTATAATAATAATAATAATAATAATAATAATAATAACAACAACCACCTATCTATAACTAACACCTAATGGATACTGAGAAATGTGTCATTATCTGTTTATTATTAATTAATTGATGTAATAAAACAATTACGGCGCTGTGTTGATATCGATATGATGTTTAATGGAGTGAAAATAAATAAATATCCAACTCTGTTTTCGGACTCTGTCAATATTCACTTTAGTTTTTCTGCTCTATAAAACATTATCTGATCTCAGGCGTATTGTAATGTCTTAATACAAAGTAAAGTTTGTTTTATTTAACGACGCCACTGGAGCACATTGATTTTTTATGTTATCATCGGCTACTGGACGTCAAACATATGGTCATTCTGACACTGGGTTTTTTTTAGAGGAAACCCGCTGTCGCCAAATAGGCTACTCTTTTACGACAGGCAGCAGGGGATATTTTATTTGCGCTTCCCACAGGCAGGATAGCACAAACCATGGCCTTTGTTGAACCAGTTATGGATCACTGGTCGGTGCAAGTGGTTTACACCTACCCATTGAGCCTTGCGGAGCACTCACTCAGGGTTTGGAGTCGGTATCTGGATTAAAAATCCCATGCCTCGACTGGGATGTAGTCAAACGGTAAAGCATTCGCCTGATGCGCGGTCAGTCTAGGATTGACCCCCGTCTGTGGGCTATTTCTCATCCCAGCCAGTGTACCACGACTAGTATATCAAAGGCCGTGGTATGTGCTGTCCTGTCTGTGGGATGGTGCAAACAAAAGATCCCTTGCTAAAAATGGAAAATGTACCGGGTTTCCTCCAAGACTACATGTCAGAATTACTAAATGTTTGACATCCAATAGCCTATGATTAATACATTATTGTGCTCTAGTGGTGTCTTTAAACAAACTTTTGTAATAGGCACTGACACTGATCATAACTTCCTAAAGCGACACTTCCTGACGTTGTAGCCACTGTTCCATGTCTGGTTATTATAGCTTTGTGACCATTAAAACTACAGTACATAGTAATTATATTTTCTTGACTAGAATACACCCATTGGACTATTTCTCGCTCCAGCCAGTGCACCACGACTGGTAGTCCAAAGGCCGTGACATGTGCTATCCTGTCTATGGGATGGTGCATTTAAAATATCCTTGCTGCTAATTGAAAAGAGTGGCGACAGCGCGTTTCCTCTCTCAATATCTGTTTGGTCCTTAACCATATGTCCGACGCCATATAACCATAAAAAAAAATGTGTCGAGTGCGTCGTTAAATAAACCATTTCCTTCCTTGACTAGAATACCAATATCGCTATATTCAGCGTGATTCTAGGGAAAAAACCCTGATTTCAGCTTCTAATATATTTTATTCGGAGGTAAAACCACGCGTATTCGGAGGACCAAAACCACAGAGGATATATACATTGATATTCTATGTAAAATAAATAAATAAATAAATATAATAATAATAATTAATATGCCATGTTAATCGTAATAGAGGCGTTATTAGCCGAGGCATAACCTGGTTAGCAAACCAGTTACAGCACCACAGTTCACAACGTCTTGTAACAGGCTTGCTGGGCAATGTAATCGAACTGGATAAGTATGCCCGCCTTGGCTTCACGTGCAATATGTTGGTCCGATCTACATGTTATGTATTTCTAAAATAAACATATTCAGAATATTGTGATATTGTAGGATGGGTATATGTATACCTTTGGTGAACTTTGGTAATCTTTTGACATTTAGCCTCACAACATGCGGTGAAAACCACGAGGAAACCTATCCGTGATTGCTAGCCGGAGCAATCAACAACACGCAGCGCTGGTGCGGAAAGAATGGCAACCTTGGTAAATGTACACTACAGTAGTAGAAAACCTTTGTTCGTGTTACAAGAACTGTAGTATAAAACGAATAACACAAGGGTAAAATTATTTATTTACAGAAGCCTAAGCACATTAAAACGTTTTGCCAATTACTGTGTGTTTTACACGATACTTGCGACCCTTGGACAAAGAAAAAAAGAAATGTTTTATTTAACGACGCACTCAACACATTTTATTTACGATTATATGGCGTCAAACATATGGTTAAGGACCACATAGATAGAGAGAGAGGAAACTCGCTGTTGCCACTTCATGGGCTACTCTTTTCTATTGACAGCAAGGGATCTTTTATATGTACCATCCCAAAGACAGGATAACACATATCACGGCCTTTGTTATACCAGTCGTGGTGCACTGGCTGGAGCGGAAACGTATAGGTTTCATCACGAGTGCCCTCTAACTATTTGACTGGTTACCGCTCTATCACATTCATTTAATGTCAAGCGCAAAACCTAAGCAAGCAAGCGTTTTTGTAACCGCCATGGAATCACCGCGTCGATTGAACGCATTTCTGAGCCCGTGCTTATTAAACTTTAGTCCACTCTAATCTTTAAATAGGTCACAGACATGCGTGGTGTGTGCGTTGCTATCACGTAAGTCCCAATGCGATGTTAGCGATTTGAGACGAGACTTTAACCATTCTGTAAGTACCGGCCAAGATGAAAGAAAGAAACAAAGAAATGTGTTATGTAACGACGCACTCAACACATTTTATTTACGGTTATATGGCGTCAGACATATGGTTAAGGACCACACAGATTTTGAGAGAGAAAACCTGCTGTCGCCACTTCATGGGTTACTCTTTTCGATTAGCAGCAATGGTTCTTTTATATGCACCATCCCACAGACAGGGTAGTACATACCATGGCCTTTGATGTACCAGTTGTGGTGCACTGGCTGGACCGGCCAAGATGAAGCCCGCTGACCATCACATAAGCTACCCTTACTGAATCACGCGAATAGCAACACTTTCGCAGACATGATAGTACATGCCACGGCTTTTGATATAGCAGTTGTTGAGTAAATGATTCGGTGAGCCCACTAATCCACCAGTATCCACTGAGCTGCACCCCATCCCAAAATATGATACACCTTCAGTAGTGTATATACCATTTCACAAAATACACCAGTAGTAAATTCACAAGAGTGTGTAACTTTGTTCTGTACTACTGTCAGGATGCAGGATATATCCTTTTTTCCCAACGGATGACTTCCATAATGAAACATATAATATTACAGACATCTGACTAAATCAGACTGAAAGCAGTGCGCGTAATTCCAATTAAATCCCAATTGAATTGGGAAATATATTTTATTATCGAATCTGAACGACAAAACCTTTAGCCACAAACAAGCCCGTATCTCTGTACAATGCAGACCAGCCTCGGTGGCGTCGTGGTAGGCCATTCGGATCCCAGTCGAGGCATGGGATTTTTAATCCAGATACCGACTCCAAACCCCGAGTGAGTGCTCCGCAAGGCTCAATTGGTAGGTGTAAACCACTTGCACCGACCAGTGATCCATAACTGGTTCAACAAAGGCCATGGTTTGTGCTGTCCTGCCTGTGGGAAGCGCAAATAAAAGATCCCTTGCTGCTAATCAGAAGAGTAGCCCATGTAGTGGCGACAGCGGGTTTCCTCTCAAAATCTGTGTGGTCCTTAACCATATGTCTGACGACATATAACCGTGAATAAAATGTGTTGAGTGCGTCGTTAAATAAAACATTTCTTTCTTTCTTTCTGTACAATGCAGAGCCGATTTGGCATGTATCTATCAAGTGCCTCGTCTATTGGAGGATAGCAACCCCAGAGATCCTTTAGTGGACAATATATCCTTGCACCACCCAAAAAGAGGACTGCCATTCCCAGACTAGTTTACTAAATCAAAACTAGCATAGGACAGAGCTCATTGAAATAAATGTAGTCGTGATTATATGCACTCATGAATCACTGTCAAAACAGTGATATTAGGTGTTCAGCAAAAGCTAGTTTGAAAATCATACAGAAATAGTTAATTAAGAGCTTTGATTTTGTTTAGTTTGCTTCGTTAATTAAAACTTGAATTTGACAACAGATGTTTTGACCCTAGTGACCAAATTACTAATACTTTGAAGGATCCAGCTTAAACCCTTGGTCAATCTTTTAAAAGTTAAATTTGTTTTGTTTAATGGCGCCACTGGAGCACATTGATTTATTAATCATCGGCTATTGGATGTCAAACATTTGGTAATTTTGATATATGGTCTTAGAGAGGAAACCCGCTACATTGTTCCATTAGTAGCAAGGGATCTTTTAAATGAACCATCCCACAGACAGGATAGCACATACCACGGCCGTTGATATACCAGTCACTGGCTGGAACGAGATATAGCGCAATTGGTCCACCGATGAGGATCGATCTCGAATCGACAGCGCATCAAGCGAGTGTTTTACCACTGGGCTACGTCCCGCCCCTCATCTTTTAAAAGATGCCATATTACAAATATGTCTGTTATCATAAAGACAAAATTTCTGAGGTTAACTGTACAGTGGACCCGTCTGAAGCACGGCTAATGTTGTTGTAGACTGAGTGATTTGTACAGCAATATTTCACACTTTACATCTTAAACGTGACAGCCGTGATTGCACATGGTCGGTGATGAACTGACAACCAACCGTGACCACTTGCACGTGCCTCACGTGGAGCAGATCGTCCAGTATAATTACAGCAGTAAAAATCAGTCTTTCTTTAATGGTTGAAGCATAACACTTGTGTTAATATTTATCTAGTCTACATTTGTTCTGAGTAATGCGTTTCTAGTGTTGTTGAGTATACATTTGTTCACTCAAGCGTATAACACAAAACGAGGGAGATGCAAACGTACGGTTAAACATGTACAGAAATTGATAATCTAAACAATAAGATGTAAGTAAAGTATGATTTCTGTTATTAAAAACGGCTCTAAAGGTAAAAAAAAATGCCTTAGTGTTTAAAAACTAGGGTATGTCCCTTTAACCACCGTGGGTGTTCAGTGTAAAACAATCTGCTCGGCTCGTTGCGTTTTACACACCAATCGACGCATATTCAAAACGCACAGCACTATAAATCCACAGTCTGGGTGACAGAATGAAGATAATGGGTTCCACCATGCACATAGCGGCACAATCCAGTGTTTTACTGCACATAACGGCACAATCCAGTGTTTTACTGCACATAACGGAGGTTAGTTTTTTGCGAGACTCGAGGGAAATGCAATAATAATTGTCTAATAAACATGTCGCGACCCTGGAGAATTCTGTAAGTGAATCTGAGGAGAATAACCACATAAAGTAAACAGCGACAGTGCAAAATGCTACCTGACACAAGAGTGCTAGAGAAAGGATCATGTCAATAGATACGATCTGACTAACAAAATGTTTCAAATGGGAGCAAAAACTGAATATTGGGCTTGTTTAGCAACACCACAGTAGCACATTGATTGATTCGTCATCGGTTATTGGATTTTCATTTCAACTTATGTCCGTGTTTATATCCAGTTAAGGTTCAACACGTTGTCTTGAGCACACGCCTCAGCTATCTGTCCATGACAGTGGGTTAGTTGTTAGTTGGTTATTGAGAGAGAAGAGGGTGTAGTGGCCTTACACCTACCCTCTGAACCCTTAAGAGTTGGAGCCGGTACCGGACTGCGGAACTCTGTACCTACCAGTCTGTAGTCCAATGGCTTAACCACTGCGCCACCGAGGCCGGTTATTGGATGTGAAATATTTGCTAATTTTGACTTATATTCTTAGAGGAAACCCTAAATATGCTTGACCCGCTGCATTTTTTCCATTACAAAGGAAAGCATTTCCTAAAAAAAAAATATATTTTTTTATTTTTATTATTATTATTATTAATTTTCTTAGTCTTATTGCATATTTCCACATTTGTATAATAGTTCTAGCTGTGCATCATCACATCAACTAAAATAATTAATTTGTTTTTGAAATAAAAGCAACACCCCTCAAAACAAGTGAAGAAGTGTCCATTGAAATTTGAACCAACGATGGGCGGGTGGTCGGGGGAGGAGGGGGCTGCGTAACGTTAATGTGTTCACTATTGCCAGTAGAATCGCAGGCTTGACAGACGACACATCGCTACATCTAAAAAATAGTAGGGACATCTGAAACATTTTGAAAAATATTGAAATCTGACGACAAGCTATAAATGTTCCACCTCAGAACATTGTTTGGCGAAAACCACTAAGCGAAGCACTTTTTAAAAACATTAGATTGATTCTACCCTAACTCGAGTCACCTCCAGTCCTACCCATTATTGATATTGATATATGGGGCAAGGCTCGAGGAAACTCTATGTAATGCTTTGGCAATCGTCGACAACTACTGTGCAAGCTACTATGTCTAGAATACACATTGTTACCTAAATCTGATGCCACAGAGCTTTAGTTTGATTATTCTTGAGTCCAGTTATGACATTAAACTTACATGTTGGTAACCAGTATCAACGTGTCATGAAGAAACCCGACAGCCCTATACACAAGAAAGTACAGCGCATGTTCGTTTCTACCACAATCCCACCCCAATTGCGGTAAAATAGTTGCCTCAACAGAGCAATTTTGTTTTATTATTAAAAATTATTATTAAAAATTCATATTAAACTGAAATTGTGAATCGATTTTCTTTTTTTAATTTTATGCTGAGGTGTAATTAAAAACATTTCCATTGATTTAATTTAGAAAATAACGGTCATGTTCAATTTCAGTCTAAAAATATGTGTTAATGAGATTCAAACAAATAACCACTCTGGTGATCACATTAACGTTAGTGGCACCAAGTGAATACGAGAAAGCTTAACTTATATATTTCGTAGATTAACTTTATTTTTCCTATTTTTTCCTACTCTAAACCATGGGAATACACACGTGAGATTCATCAACTAAATGAGTTCTTACATACTTTTATAGCCAAAGATATTTGAAGAAAATTAGTAGCAGTAGTAGAAGTAGTAGTAACAGTAGTGGTGGGAGTAGTAGTAGTTGTAGTGGTGGTTGTAGTAGTAGTAGTAGTAGTAGTAGTAGTAGTGTTGGTGGTGGTGGTGGTGGTGGTGGTGGTGGTGGTGACAGTAGTAGTAATAATAGTGGTGGTGATGGTGGTAGTAGCAGTACTAGTGGTAGTGGTGTTGGTGGTAGTAGTAGTAGTAGTAGTAGTAGTAGTAGTAGTAGTGTTGATGGTGGTGGTGGTGGTGGTGGTGGTGACAGTAGTAGTAATAATAGTGGTGGTGATGGTGGTAGTAGCAGTACTAGTGGTAGTGGTGTTGGTGGTAGTAGTAGTAGTAGTAGTAGTAGTAGTAGTAGTAGTAGCAGTAGTGTTGATGGTGGTGGTGGTGGTGGTGGTGGTGGTGACAGTAGTAGTAATAATAGTGGTGGTGATGGTGGTAGTAGCGGTACTAGTGGTAGTGGTGTTGGTGGTAGTAGTAGTAGTAGTAGTAGTAGTAGTAGTAGTAGTAGAAGTAGTAGAAGTAGTAGTAGTAGTAGTAGTAGTAAAAGAAGAACAAGAAACAATTTTTACTCAAATAGTCCATAATGACCAATACTTAATGCATTACTCATTCATTTTCATTTACTGTCATGTATATAATATCCATCGGTATCCAAAGGCGATTTCCTGGTCCCACACCTATCTGTCCAGAATACTGACCAATGGCTAGTTGTTAGTTATTAAGGGAAGTACTAGTCGTGACATTACACTTCCCCATTCAGCTGAAACTCCTCTGGCTCGAAGCCGGGATAGGGATTCGAACTGAACACCTACCAATCTTAAAGCCAGAATAAAAGATATTTAAGTCAGTGGAAGTCTTCCACATCTCCTAGGAAAATAGTAAAGTTTGTTTTATTTAACGACGCCACTAGAGCACATTGATTTTTTATCTTATCATCGGCTATTGGACGTCAGACATATGGTCATTATGACACTGTTTTTAGAGGAAACCCGCTGTCGCCACATAGGCTACTATTTTACGACAGGCAGCAAGGGATCTTTTATTTGCGCTTCCCACAGGCAGGATAGCACAAACCATGGCCTTTCTTGAACCAGTTATGGATCACTGGTCGGTGCAAGTGGTTTACACCTACCCATTGAGCCTTGCGGAGCACTCACTCAGGGTTTGGAGTCGGTATCTGGATTTAAAAATCCTATGCCTCGACTGGGATCCGAACCCAGTACCTACCAGCCTGTAGACCGATGACCTAACCACGACGCCACCGAGGCCGGTCATCACCTAGGGCTCCGGATTAAATCCTCTACTCTGACATCAACCGAGTACAAGCGGGTGTGCAGAAATTTTAGCAGTGTGTGTGTGGGGGGGGGGGGGGGGGGGGGGGTGTTTGACGACACCACTAGAGCACATTGATTTATTAATCATCGGCTATCAAACATTTGGTAATTTTGATATATTGTCTTAGAGAGGAAACCCGCTACATCCTGTTTTTATATGCACCATCCCACAGACAGGATAGCACATACCACAGCCTTTGGTATCCAGTCATGGTGCACTGGCTGGAACGAGAAATAGCTCAATAGGCCCACTGACGGGGATCGATCCCACCCCGACCGCGCATCAAGCGAGCGATTTAGCACCGGACTACGTCCCGCCCCCTTGAACAGGGAGTGGCTAGACTGTGATGAGCGACGTTCATAGGGCGATTGAGACATGCTCCTCCGAAAATGTATTGAACAAAAGAAAATGTGCACGAGCGTGGGGGGGTGGGTGGGGTGATGGGTTCAACCCCCGACACCCTCCACTACATACGAGCCTGGAAATGCATGGCTTAATCACCAAGCCAGTAGAGTCTGTTTGTAGTTCTGTTCCACGTATGTTTATAGCCGCCCAGACCCGTGGATCAGGCTCTTTGATAAATAACGTAGTTGAGTTGTTAACACTCTGTCGTATCTCTTTACCTAACGAAGTGTTAAATGAAAAATAAAAATAAAGAGTTCTCTTCCGGGGTCAACGACCTACAGGGATGTACATTAAATACTGGGAAAATAAACATCACGGTAGGTCTAAGTGTTAGGATAAAATGAAAATGTTTTATTTAACGACGCACTCAACACATTTTATTTACGGTTATATGGCGTCGGACATATGGTTAAGGACCACACAGATATTGAACAGAGGAAACCCGCTGTCGCCACTTCATGGGCTACTCTTTTCGATTAGCAGCAAGGGATATTTTATATGCACTATCCCAAAGACAGGATAACACATACCAGGCCTTTGATGTACCAGTCGTGGTGCACTGGCTGGAGCGAGAAATAGCCCAATGGGCTCACTGACGGGGATAGATTTTAGACCGACCGCGCATCAAGCGAACGCTTTACCACTGGACTACGTCCCGCCCCTGTTAGGATGATGTCGAAATGAGCTTCTGTCGCATTAAGACCCTTCAACCAGAATATTTGTGGTTGTGAGCCTAAGAAATAAGAAGTATCTCCTGAAAAATAAACACTTTAGTAAATGTTGTCTTTGTAACGTTACAGAAAATAACATCCTAACACTCCAAGAATTTCAGTCTTGTTAACATATTTGAATTTTAAGATCCATTATCTCCGCATCATCCATGTTTTGTAACCGTAATTGTCTTTGTGAATATTCTTCAATAGCTTTTGTATAGTCACCCCGTTAGCACTTTCTCAGAAATATAAAAGTCGTAGAAATGGAGGTAGGGTAACCAAACTGATAGTCACGCAAAGAAAGCTGTGAGTTCTGCAATGCTATGATACTTTTTTCGTCTCTTGAGATGTAGGTCTTCATAAAAATCATTATGAGCATTCGTACAGATTGCCCAAATGTTGTGTCCTGACTCATGGACTAAACTGACGTTGTATTCGTGATAAAACACGATCATTGCTTTATGTCTTTATGAAGCCAACAGCTTGTCAAATGTTCTTTTAATTTGTGCCGTGAAATATCATTAATTTTAACGAAATAGTATTCAGCAAAATAAAGACGTATTGAGCATACAAATTTTAGAATTAGCTTCTAGTATATATAATAATGTATTGTGGCAAATGACTTGCATGAACGTTTTTTGTTCGAACTTCACCTTCTGTCATGTTTTAAGAAAGGGCGGGACGTAGCCCAGTGGTAAAGCGCTCGCTCGATGCCCGTTGGTCAGCCCATTGAGTTATTCTCGTTCCAGCCAGTGCACCACCACTGGTATATCAAAGGCCGTGGTATGTACTACCCTGTCTGTGGGAGGTGCATATACAAGATCTCTTGCTGCTAATCGAAAAGAGTAGCCCATAAAGTGGCGACAGCGGGTTTCCTCTCTCAATCTGTGTGGTCCTTAACCATATGTATGACGCCATATAACCGTAAATAAAATGTGTTGAGTGCGTCGTTAAATAAAACATTTCTTTCTTTCTTTTTGTTTTAAGAAACGCGGTAGACAAACTGTACTTTGCTATAAATGCACGTGGTTATCGTGTTAATACGTGCATACAGTTACAGCTTTTAAACGCAAGTCTCATTAGTCCCTTGTGGAGTTGGAGCTGAACCAAACACTTGTTGAATTTGTTCCCCCCACGCAACACTGGCACACTAGACATGAAGCATTACATCTGTTTTGGCACGACTGGAAATTAATACATCACTTTGGGTATACATCATGTTTGCTTTTTTGGGGGTTTTTTTTAATCTTGAAGAGATAAAGTGATTTGTATTCGAAAAAGACGAAAATATTTAGGTTTGCATTCGAAATAGACCGAATAACTTGCCTAACGAGGTACTATGCACGTAATTAGTTTAAATTTGACACAGGAAAAGATCCGTCTCATTAATATCTGTCGGTTACCTCTATTACATTTTCAACTCTCAAATCATTATCTTCCCATTGAAAAAGGCAGATGGAAAAAAATTACTTTAAAAAATAGAACATGCTTCCTGTGTACAAATAACGAAATTGGTCATGAATTTCATTATATAATGTGATGTCCTTTTTTTAAAGATGAAAGAACAAGACTTCTGCCAAAGTGTTGCCAGTTTAGACCAAATGTTTATAAATTTAGAAAGCTATTTGACAGTAAAAAAAACTGGTGTTCTCAGAAAGCTAGCAGTTTCCTGTAAACAAATTATGCATATGCTTAAATCCCAGGGCTGAAATCTGTTTTTACAATTTCATTTTATTTGTATATGCAATGTATGTCTTCAAATGCAAGTATGAATCCATAGATATACACTTGTTTTATCTGATGTACATTATTATGACGAATATGCCATCTTATCATTTATTTATTTATTTAATTATATTTTTACAATGTACCTCATATGCCGTTGAATTACGGCCAGTGTGTAAATAAAGTTCAGTTCAGTTTACTCGACTTGGGCCCATGCAGGTGCGTGTTCGGGGGGGGGGGGGGGGGGGGGGGGTCGAGGGTCGAACCGCCCTCAATGACTTAAGCAAATTTTCTTTTGTTTTCTCAACATATTTTCCAGTGGATCATGACTCGATCACCGTATAAACTGCATATGCCACAGTTTTGACACCCCGTCCCCTTACCCCCCCCCCCCCCCCACCTCCATGCTAACGTTCCTACACGCGCGCCTGATGTGCTTATACAAATACAGATTGACTGTAATGTTACACGCATGCATTTTGTATGGTGTTGCCATAACGTTAAACTGAAATTTGCCAAATTTGTTTGTACACAGAACATACAAAAGAAACTGTAATATTTATATATATATATATATATATATATATATATATATATATATATTATTTAAAGTATTATTTTAATGTCAGTCTCTTGTAATTCCGTATGGAGTTGTTTGTGTACTTTTTGTATTTTAATGTTTTTAAACCATGGTGAGACTTAAATAAAACATATCTGTCTATCTCTTTGCATAAAAATAAATGACCCCCAATCGATCACATATACACGTTCACAAAATAAACCTATCAATCAACATAATTAACAAACAACCAGGATGAAAACCTGCTTTACCTACATATAATAGCAGGACCTTCGTGTAGCCTAGTGCCAAGCCTTGGAGCGAACCTAATTGTTTTCCATGTAAATGTATTAAGATAGTTTGTGATAGGTCAGCGATAAAACCGTGTACACGGAAACATATAGAAGGTAGAGGTAATTTGTAACCTCAGGAAGTCAATGCGAATCTCGTGTTTCTCTAATTGGTTCGGGGTTTTATTCAATTAGGTTGATTTGTTTGTCGTAACTTGATAAAGAACCAAAACACCGGCCTATATAGGTAGCTTAGTGGCTAACGTATCAGGGCCGTACGCTCGGGGAGGGGGGGGGGGGGGCAGTTGCCTCCCTAAGAATCTCACCTTTTTTCTTTTTTTTCTCCAGAAAATAGCATATACATCTCAGGGTTTAATTTATATAGTGTTTCATTTGTTTATAAAAAAAGTACTGCCCCCCCCCCCCCCCCTCAATTAGAATTTTGATCAGGGTACGGCCCTGCGCATCTTATATATTTGTTTAAAGACACCTCGGCACATTTTAAATTAAGGCTATTTAGTGTCTAACATGATTGTGGTTGTTTCGTGACAGCCTGTGATACCATTTCCATAAACAGGATAATCCATAACATGGTATTTGCCGTTTGTTTGGTGTGTGTGTGTGTGTGTGTGTGTGTGTGTGTGTGTGTGTGTGTGGTTTTTTCTTTTCTTTCTTTTTTTAAAAAAAAATTTTGTATTTGGTTTGCTTTTGTTTTGTTTTGTTTTTCAAAAATCTATACACAATTTATTATTATTATTATAAATACTATTTATAAATAGGCCGGTTAGTTTTCCTATCATTAGGTCTACACGAGTCCATGATTAAATGGTTAATTGACTATACGAGAATACCCGTAAAACATTCCTTTAAAAGAAGCAAAAGAAAACACAAGTAAAGAAATCACTTCAGTATCATTTAACACATTGCAATCACGTCAAGAAATTAGATATGTGCCCAGTTCAAAGAAAACAAACTTCACAGTGGATAGAATTTCACATTTCCTGTATAAACACGTAATTAGTGGCACACAACTGAAGAATGTTTGGCTCTTGTATCTTGAATGAATACAAATGTCACTTATTTTAGGTTTCTGAGTTTTTTACAGCTGAAATTGTTGCTGAAAACGAAGACTATTAGCTAAGTTATTGGAATTTATTATAACGACAACCATCGAATTAAAACACCAAGAAAACAAAAACGTATTTTTAATTGATATATGGACCATCCTATTATTAAAATGTTGAATTCGAATTTTATCGGTACACCTTTCCACTAAAAAAAAAAAAAGAGAGTAAATGTTGATATGCTGTTCAACAGGAAAACCCGGAACGAATCTAAGGTCAAAACAGGAAAGATGCCATTTACCTGAAGCAAACAAATTCCAGGTACGATACCTGCCAACACGTGACTCGACTTAAAGCATATGTAATCACTTTCCTTGGGGTCAGGAGTTTGGTGTTTATGTAACCACTAAGTTAGATTCGTCATTCTGAATCAGAGAAGACCAGTGTAGTACATAATCGGTGTTTGACTCTGTCCTGCATACAAGTTTGTCCTCATCTGGTCAGGATATACATAGGTCAGTATCCTGAATTTTGTGAGGTGGGGGAGTGGGTTGGGGGTGGGGATGTGACTCGACTTAAAGCATATGTAATCACTTTCCTTGGGGTCAGGAGTTTGGTGTTTATGTAACCACTAAGTTAGATTCGTCATTCTGAATCAGAGAAGACCAGTGTAGTACATAATCGGTGTTTGACTCTGTCCTGCATACAAGTTTGTCCTCATCTGGTCAGGATATACATAGGTCAGTATCCTGAATTTTGTGAGGTGGGGGAGTGGGTTGGGGGTGGGGATGTGACTCGACTTAAAGCATATGTAATCACTTTCCTTGGGGTCAGGAGTTTGGTGTTTATGTAACCACTAAGTTAGATTCGTCATTCTGAATCAGAGAAGACCAGTGTAGTACATAATCGGTGTTTGACTCTGTCCTGCATACAAGTTTGTCCTCATCTGGTCAGGATATACATAGGTCAGTATCCTGAATTTTGTGAGGTGGGGGAGTGGGTTGGGGGTGGGGATGTGATCCTTTTACGGGGCCGGGACGTAGCTCAGTGGTACAGCGCTCGCCTGATGCGCGATCGATCTAAGATCGATTCCCGTCGGGGGGCCCACTGGGCTATTTCTCGTTTCAGCCAGTGCTCCACAACTGGTGTAAGAAAGGTCGTGGTATGTACTATCCTGTTTGTGAGATGATTCATATAAAAGATCCCTTGCTGCTTATCGAAAAGAGTAGCTCATGAAGTGGCGACAGCTGGTTTCCTGTCTCAATATATGTGTGGTCCTTAACCATATGTCCGACACCCTATTTATAATCGTAAATAAGATCATAAAATGTGTTGAGTGCGTAAATAAAACATTTTCTTTCTTTCTTTCTTTTGATCCATTAAAATGGATGTTTGCTAGTAATGATTGAAGGCACGACCCCTCTTTTGCTAGATATATGCATCCTCCCCTTCTCCCACACACTGTTCCTAACTGTGTTCCAAATAATCATGGTAAGACAAGGATGAAATATTCCTCAAACCTCACTTAATATAGCAGTGACTGAACTATCAGCTTTAAGTCAGGTAGATGCTGGGTTCGTATCCTACCAATGGCCCTTAGTAAATGAACAGCTCAGTGAGGTGTAAAACCAGTGCCCCATGACTGACATACCAAAGGCCGTAGTATGTGCTCTCCTGTCTGTAGGAAAGTGCACATAAAAGATTGCTTGCTTTTAATGGAAAAACCTGTAGCGATTTTCCTATTAGACTATCTGTCAAAATCACTAAATGTTTGACATCCAATAGCCGATGATTAAGAAATTAATGTCCTCTAGTAGCGTTGTTAAATAAAGCGTATTTTAGCTTTCTCACACTAGTACCTGTTTAATGAACACACAGTCGATAGCTAACGCGTGTGTCTTGAGCAGTGTGATTGAACCTTAATTGTATATAAGAAGCAAAAACTAGATACATAAAATTATTAATGGATTTGCTACACACACAGTAAAGAACCAATGGTTGATAAGGCCTAAATACAGGAAGTACACGATCATAAAGGATTTTCCGAATCTTTTACATCAACACACAGTAAAGAACCAATGGTCGATAAGGCCTAAATACAGGAAGTATAACGATCATAAAGGATTTCCAGAATCTCTTACATCAACACACAGTAAAGAACCAATGGTCGATATGGCCTAAATACAGGAAGTACAGCGGGGGGGGGGGGGGGGGGGGGGGGGGGGGGGGGGGGGGGGGTTGGGGGGGGGGGGGGGGGGGGTGGGGGGGGGGGGGGGGGTGGTTACTGCCATGGTCTCCAAACAACTGAAAACAATAAACCTTGGCAAGTGCGTCATGATAAAGTAAGTAATGTTTACATTCGAAAGAAGGTTTGCTTTGTTTAACGACACCACTAGAGCACATTGGTATATTAATAATTGGCTATTGGATGTCTAACATTTGGTAATTTTGACATATAGTCTTAGAGAGGAAACCCGCTAATTTTTTCCATTAGTAGCGGGGGATCTTTTATATGCACCAATCCCACAGACAGGATAGTACATACCACATCCTTTGATATACCAGTCGTGGTGCACTGGCAGGAACGAGAAATATCCGTTTACACTCGAGTGCGTAATGATAAATTAAGTAATGTTTACATTCCAGTGATGTTATTCAGCCTACCAGAACAACACTAGTTTGAAACTTTTAAAACTAAATAAAGTTTTTAAAAAACCACACTGGAACATGTAGTTTTGTCACACCTTTGTATTACTAAGCAGACCGATCGCTCAGTGTCTGGTGACAAGGCGGTAAACCAGTCTACGATATTTAAACTAGGTCGTCTGTGTCTCCCAGCGATACAGGCTATATTAGCTTTAAGACCAACACATTTGTAGTGGAGACATCCAGACCTTGTTGAACATGATGGATTGGGCACGATGAACTACACTGTAATATATTTGTAGGATATTTCCGAGGAAAGGAATGTTCGCTTAAAGCAACGATCACACCCAATGTAATTAAAATTAGCTCCACTATTACATGTGGATCTAACAGCAGCCAGTTGGAGCTCATGTCCACCAATCAAAACCTTACTTGCAGAATCATGCCAGTGATTTGAAAATAATTTGAAAACATTCCGACTTATCCTGAGGGTATACGACATGTTTCATGTGAATTGCGAATGCCTTATTTAGACCAGTAGAACTAATTTTAATCAGATTGCTAACAACACTGCGTAGTCTCCAATGTCCAAGTAACATTTCGTCTGTAAATTATAATTTAAATATTAACCAATCACACTTCGCCTTTTATAACGTTATTTGGGAGCATACAAATTCTAAAAATATCGGGCGAGTCTATTTCAGTGGCCGCAGTATAGCGAACCATACCAATACGTACGGGATGAGTTATCAGTCTTCAATTTTACAATACAAATTATTTATTTATTAAAAAAAACCTAAAAACTAAATCAGTTTTCAGTTTTACATTACAAATTATTTATTTTATAAAATAAAACATGTTTTAAGGCATTCGTAATTCACACGAAACCTGACATGATTCTGCAAGTAAGGTTTTGATTGGTGGACATGAGCTCCAACTGGCTGCTGTTAGATCCACATGTAATAGTGGAGCTAATTTTAATTAGATTGCGATCACACCGAAGTTTAACTATGAAGACTGTTGGGTGGATTACGTGACTTGAAATATATACTGTGCATACGTTATTCTTCAGATAGCCTTTGCTATTTTAAACTACATGTATTTAACAAACATGTTTTTAAAAAAACTAGTGTTAGCCACAAATAAAAGCAGTTATTTTTCTGATTTACGTCAACGTGGCCATAATTAAGTTGCAAACGTTAGAGATCTCTCTCTCTCTCTCTCTCTCTCTCTCTCTCTCTCTCTCTCTCTCTCTCTCTCTCTCTCTCTCTCTCTCTCTCTCTCTCTCTCTCTCTCTGTGTGTGTGTGTGTGTGTGTGTGTCTCTCATGAATTCCATCATCTAACCTGGAGGAACAGTTAAAGTTATAATTTCCCACATTATAATCGAATATTTTATAGAGCAAAATTGATCAATTTTCGATTATAATCGATCATCTGAACATTACTAGGGCTAAATAATCAGCCAGCCGTTTGTCGCTAACGTTTGCTAGACTGTTTTCTAAACATTAAACCGAATGACTAAGGAAGGAGGGGCTGTTTTTAGTTAACGACGCACTCACCCCGAATGACCACTTCGGGAACCAGTCAAAATAGTTTGCAAACGTTTAGCGAAAACGCAGCTGTCCTAAACACAGGCCTGTTGATCTGGGACAATGTAGCCTTCAGTAATTTAGTGCGATCTCTGTGTGAGTGCAGATATCGTTAGACAATTCACGGGTTGTTTGGTTAGTTTACACACACTTGCTTTATTTACTAAGTGGCTTTTAAATTACTTCAAACAACACAAATGATTCGTGTATTCGAGGCAAAGGAAAATCTAATCTCAGATGCTAAATACAGTGATAGCGTTCCAGCGACAAGGTCTGCTGTACACACCTTCTATTCTGACAATTATCAATCAGAAAAAATGACCTGTAAAAATATGTCAGTGGTCTTAAAATACCGTTTTTAATATTCTCTTTTGGAGCTGCGTAACACGGTTTTTGACTACATAATCATGATTACATGTCAGTATGTGTGTGTGTGTGTGTGTGTGTGTGTGTGTGTGTGTGTGTGCACATGTGCGCGCGCGTTTGTGTATGTGTGTTTGAAAGAAACGATGGACGGTTCTGTACTGAGATACGAACCCAGTACCTACTAGACATAAATCCTATTGTCTGACGACTGCGCCATGAGTTGGCCAGGTGAAGTCGCCACACCGGGAGAACGTGTCCACGAGGGAGCAGGTTTACAGGTTTGCGCTGACGAACGCTCGATGAGCAATGCGGCATTATAAACATCAACACGCCACGAACTCGCCTACACTCGAAACTAATGACAAAAGCCGCCGGCAAATTTCAAAAACATTCCGCCGGTCTTGTTTTTATTTACACATGCACATAAAATACATATAATTATACTGGAAATACTTCCTTATCGATATACGGGCTGGAGAATAGGGCGTGTTATATGCATAGGTGTGCGCGTGCGTGGGCGGGTGAGGCAGGTGTAGGAGGTGTAGAGTTCAAGTTTAGTGTGTCTGTAATAACTATCATTGGCGAATCCAGGGGGGGGGGGGGGGGGGGGGGTACATGAGTCCTTTTTTAATGACTTTTTGAGTTTTTGTTTCTAAATTAATTATCAACAATATATCACACTAAATTGCCTTGAAATTGCGTCTCTATGCATCTCTGTTTCGAAATTTTCCAGGTGGCATGCACCCGAAATCTGCACAGATCTCGTTCCCTTTGGGATGTCAGCCCATTTGCCTTCGATAAACTCAAACTTCCCTCTTTTAGAACTGCGAGAGACCCTCTTTTCAAAATTCTGGATCCATGACTATTATATCCATAAATTATTTTTAACAAATAAATTCCTTTTAAAACTTCAGACCACGAATAACTCGTTGAAATAAAATTAATTTAGTTTCATAAAAAAATATTGTTTATAATTTAAAACAAAAATTCATTCATATCTTGAACAAACTGTTTTAGACCACACCATAAAAGTTCGCAGAATTTGAGACCACGAATAAATTACTTAGACGCTCTGTAAATGTTTTAAAATAATATATTGAAGTTCGATCGAATCTAGGAAAAAAATTACAGATAAAAAAGTCAACAAAAACAAAAGGAAAAAAAAAAAAACTTATAATTAAAAAAATATATATAAAGACAGATCAAACACATTTTGTCACTGAGAGTTTTTGTCAATGTTCTTTGTTTTCAATGTTGGTGGTTTAAGCGGATGTTCCACCAAGGAGAAATTCTGCCAGCCTTGCAGTTATCAACACAGGTTGCGAAGGCGCTCTCACCCCTGTACAGTATGAAGCCTCCTTCTTTAATCTAGCCTAATTGACCCAGGTAAAAGAAGTTATTCTACAAACCCACATTCAATACTCGGCTAACCCATACATTTTGTTATATATATATAATTGTGACTTTTTCCCAGTGATTTGTTTTTCCTATACTAAATTGTGACTTTTTTTCTGTTACTGTTTTTCCCTGTGACTTCGATCACCAGTAAATCGCTTATACAACGTGAACCATGGATACACGAATCAGTATTTTATTATATAAACACTTTAATAGGCGACACTATATGTCTTGTGAAGGTGTTTATTACAATGGTATTTTAATGTCGCCTAGGGCTACGTTTAAGGTGGTATATAAACCCTATTAACTTTATATTTAGATACCTCAAAATACCTCAAAAATACATACTTCTATTCTGTCACGTTCCATTCTACACTTGCTTACATATTTACTTACCTGTTTACTTGCCTATTTACTTACCTATATTTGATGTGCCTGTATCCAAATAAGGTTCAAGCACGCTGTCCTGGGGACACAGCCCAGCAGCATGGACTGCCTCTCCAGGACAGAAATGGGGTTGGACAAAAGATGCTAAGACTTTATTCGGTTAAACACCGGCCTCAGTGGCGTCGTTGTTAGGCCATCGGTCAACAGGCTGGTAGGTACTGGGTTCGGATCCCAGTCGAGGCATTGGATTTTTAATCCAGATACCGACTCCAAACCCCGAGTGAGTGCTCCGCAAGGATCAATGGGTAGGTGTAAACCACTTGCACCGACCAGTGATCCATAACTGGTTCAACAAAGGCCATGGTTTGTGCTATCCTGCCTGTGGCAAGCGCAAATAAAAGATCCCTTGCTGCTAATCGGAAAGAGTAGCCCATGAAGTGGCGACAGCGGGTTTTCTGTCAAAATCTGTGTGGTCCTTAATCATACGTCTGACGCCATATAACCGTAAATAAAATGTGTTGAGTGCGTCGTTAAATGAAACATTTCTTTCTTTCTTTATTTGGTTGAAGGGGAGGGATTTAGCTCAGTCGGTTGAGTGCTCGCTTGAGGTGCTTACGTCGCAGGATCAAAACACCTCGGTGGATCCATTAAGCTGATTTGTTTTCTCTCGTTCCAACCAATGCACCACAACTGGACAAAGCCCGTGGTATGTGCTTTCCTGTCTGTGGGAAAGTGCATATAAAAGATCGGTTTCTGCATTAGAAAAAAATGTAGCGGGTTTCCTCTGATGACTACGAGTCAGAATTACGAAATAGCCGATGATAATTAATCAATGTGCTCCAGTGGTGTCGTTAAACAAAACAAACTTCTTCTTTATTTGGTTAATTAGTGATCAATAATCGATAAGACGATTCTACAAGAAATTATATTACTTTAGTTTTTATCTTAATGGCTTCTTTACTGGTGTAAACTAGCACTCACTTTACTTTGCAATAAACTAATAACTTTCGAACATAAATTGTATATTTCCTCGAACCTAGCTGAACGGAACTACTTTAACTTTCTCTAAGGCAGGGCTATGAAAAGTAGTTTATCCTGTAAGTCCAGACCCATGACCGTGTCATTTTCCACAAAACAAACTTTGACTGTTCTGCAGCAGTAAAGTGTTGACGTCTTATCGGTAATAAACCACAGACGGGCAGTACTGAAACACGTCTACCACTCATTCAGGTAAAACATTTTTGCGGCCCTACCGACAACAAAAACCCATTGCGTCTTTAAACACCAGTTATAATACGGCCAATATCCTAAACCCTAGTAAGCAATGTCTTTCTGTTTTCTTTGTAATTTAGTTTCGTGCTTTATATCAGTTAAGGTCCAAGCACGCTGTTCCTGGGCCCACACACCTGATCTTGGTGTCTCGCGTAGAGGTTAATTGTTAGTCGTGTGTGGTCAGCAGGTCTATTCGTGTGTATTTGTAAGCGGGAGCACACTGCCAGTACGGTGACCCAGGGAATAGATATTTTAGGTCCAGAAAGGCCTGAACTTGTTGTGGCGGGTTCGGGTGCTTGTTTTGCCAAAAAAGATACATTATTAGGTGTTCAAATTCGGAATTTCCAGCCTTCAGAGCACAATGACAAGAGATAATGGAGGATGCCCCCCCCCCCCCCCACACACACACACATACACTGTTCAGCGGTCTCTGGTTTGCGAGAGAAAAAGACAGTGTAGTGCCCGTACCCCTTCCATTGGGCCGTAAAGATCCACCCTGGTTGGTAGCCTGTATTATGATGGTAACACACAACACACAGACCTTAACACCGATAAACAGTCATTACGCCATCGGGGCCGCTTCAAAACATTTTGCGGCTCGGCCTCATAAAATAAATAACCCAGTACGTCTGTAAAAATTACACCACCATCGGCCAGTAGCATAAACCCAAATGTTTGACGTAGCTAGGTACAGCAAGCGGCTTTTAACGTCTCGTCTCCGCCTCGTTAACTCTCAGAGTTATTGAGACAGCGAGCGTCAGTGTCAGATCTGACACTAGTCTTTTAAAACGAACATATTGCACACTTTTTATTTCCTTTTGCATGTTTTTATTTCGTTTCGATTATTTGTGTGTGATGACTTTTAGATGGACTCCGATGTTTGGATTGGCGCACTTCATGAAAAACGCCACTTAGGCGTACAATTCTAACCCATATCGAGCTATGAAAGGGGAGAGAATAGTCATTTATTAACACCCCAGCATACCAGTGGCTATCACGTGGTTTAATAATAGTAATGGACGAAAGAAATGTTTGTTAAGCGATATCATATCACAACACAATCACTGGCTATTAGTTGTCTAACAAAGTCGTAATTTGTATACTTAATATAAACACTATGAGAGAAAAAAACCCGCTGACGTATTATAAAGTTAAAACTATTTTGTTCAGAGCATATTAACTAAGTAATCGTCGGCTACTGGACGTCAGTTACACAAATATTTGATAATTCTAACATGTAGGGATGTTTTATATGCACTTTCCGCCAGACAGGATAGCATATACCACAGTCTTTGATACACCAGTCGCCGGCACTGGTTGGGTCGGGAAAACCAACAATCAAATAATGGGTCTGTCGAGGGGTTTAAATCCTTCGACCCAACATTCTCAGGCTGAGTTAAAATCAGAATCTGTCACAATATATGTTATTCCTTTTGACTGGCGGGAAACAGGTTTTATATACACTTTCTGAATACTAGTAATCCATATGTATCAAATTTGAAGAACTGATGGGAGCAGAGAATACTCGAATAGGTCTAATTGTCGACATATCGCACGTCATGTGAGTGCCCTACCCACTGACCTAGATAACATTCATTTCAATGTAATATATGCAGAATTTCATTAAAACCTGTTACATACACCAACAGTAGTACTTGCTCACACAAATTTATACATAAATATCAATCGATTTTAGGTAACTGGTTATATACGGCTTGTCTATCAATACACTTGTCTCAGATTAAATATAAAATACATGTGAAACTTCTCAAAACCGGACCTTCTGTAAACCGGAATGCCCTAAAAACCGGACGTTTTTTTGCGGCCCCCTTTTAAATATCTGTATGTGTATCAAACACAGATAAGCTACTGTCACTTCTATATAATACGGACACAGCTTTCCCCAGAGTATGTCTTTCAGTTACGTTTGCAGACAAAATGAGATAACAAACATAGTATATATTGTATAACAGACAGGCAACAGCTATACATGAAATTGGAATGTCAAAACTGCATATGTCATTTCTCTCTACAAGACAGTGATAGCAAATCAATAAATAAGAAAACTAGTTTGAGATTGTACGTCTTTGAAATAAATTGGAACAAGATCTAAACTTTTGGAATAATCTCGTCAGTGGTGGTTCCATACAAAGTTTGGGATGGAGCTAGACTTAAGAACCTTAAAAAAAAAGCCAAATCAGACATGTTTAAGGAACAAACTACCTTCCAAAAGTCCTTCGTAGTTTATATAAAATACAGCTTTTTAAAGATTATAGATAATAACACATGCGAAAACAATGCTCCCGGGCGAACACCTCATACTGTCACGAAAATTATTTAGTATAAATATGGTTCGGACAACTGCTGCAAATCGTTGCTACTACTCGTACCGTCGAAACCGACCTTTATAATATAGACCTTACCACACTGCCACCAAGAGAACTTTTATTTGACATTAGACGACCACATTATGTTTTAAAAAAGTGTCCATCGTGTTTGTGTTATTCACCGATCGACGGCCAGTACATAAACAACTGGTGGCGTAAACATATTGCGCAAATACCACTGACTTACCTTGACTGGTAGCTGTACGCATAGCCTTCCGTTTCCTCACAGTACAGGCAGATGTAGTCTCCGATGCACAGGTACTCCCCCATTCCGGCCGCACGGCTATACCCCGTGAGCTGAAAGAAGCAAGTTTGGTGTCTTTTATATAAACATTTCAGTGAAATTAACAATTAATCCAGTACATGTCAATTTCAGTTAGTTCATAAAAAAGAACTCTGATTTTGATTATGTTTTTGTTCCAAACATGTCTATGGGTTTACGGCGTAATGTCATTAATATATCAGTTTTAAAAAAGGTTCATTTCAGCGCATGTTTGTTTTCGTAATCCAGTTTATGAATATTCCAGAATTTAGATCACCCAGAACATGTCAAAAGCTCCTTTTTCCATCAGAAAGAAAACCAAAACAGTTACTTTATTAATTTTCCAGATTTTAAACACCCACAACAATGTCAAATGTTCTAAGTTTTTCCTGTAAAAAGAAAGTTAAAATATCCAATTTATGAATAATCACATCACCCAGAACTGTTACATATTCTAATTTCTTCCTTTAGAAAGAAAATTAAAGTATCCAATTTATGAATCTTCCAGAATTTGTACCACACACAACCCTATCAAAACAATATGTCACTGACAAATGTTTGTTTTAACTTTTCTTCACAGAGGAATCAGTTTTCTGTATATGAATATTCTAGAATTCGTATCACCACGACACTATTAAAACAATATGCCACAGTCAAAGTTTTTTAAAAACATTTCCTCCAAAACGAATATCAGAATCTCCTCTATATGAATATTTCAGAATTTGTAACACCCACTATGACATTAACACCACACGACAAAAAGAGTCCCACAGTCTAGCGTTTCCCGTGAAACAGTGGGAAGGTAAACGGCACGAAACACGCACACTTTCACTCAACGCGAACAGAGCGCTTGCTTTTTCATCTCGCCGTCAAGTGGTGTCTTAAGTGTTTACTATTATGTCAATTTGGCTGCCTCGGCTGCATGATGAGACCCTGTCACTCTGCGGGCAGTTAGAGCGGTCCGAGTGTTTGCTCGGTGGTTTTGATACACACATTTCTCTCTGACACACACATACATAGACACCTGGTCTCTCTTTTCACTGGCGCGTGCTCCGATGACCTGCTTTAAGCAACAAGCGACAGACAAACCGGAATCTCAAAGGTCACATAACTTTTTTTTTTCTCTCTCTCTCTCTTTCTCTTTCTTTTACTTAGTAGAATTTACTTATCAACACCTCTGAGAAAAACGTCGTTTAAGCGACCCGTCGAAACATATGTCTCGACTGATGGTATAAGTGAGGTCATTTGGGTTTATCGTCGATAGGTATTGGGTTCGAATCCCAGCTCCAGTTTCAGCTCCAGCTCAGAGTTAGCACAAATATCTTATTTAAAAAAACAAAAAACAACGGTGATGAGGCTACTACACCAGATATATCTGTCTACTGAGGATGTGGTGATAGTGATTGTGGTGGTGGTGGACTTGGAGTCGACAGTCATCTGGTTCTTTACATATTTGTACTAGTTAAGGGCCTGACACCAGCATTTCCTTCTTGGACCGATAATCCACTTGCAACCTCTGTCTCTGTACTCTGATAAGACTACCGGAAAGGACTCTGATCTGTCCTAAAAGAACCCAGATAGTTTTAACTCCAACTCAGAATAAGTCCACACCTTACTGTAAAGATGTGAGGCCAGTAAATCAAATTATCTCACAGACAACTGACTATTATCTGTCCTAAAAGAACCCAAATAGTTTTAACTCCAACCCAGAGTAGGCTTAAGTCCACATCTCACTGTAAACGTGTGAGGCCAGTAAACCAAATTATCTCACAGACAACTGACTATTATCTGTCCTAAAAGAACCCAGATAGCTGTGATATGTTTGTATATCAGTTGGCTAAGAATACATGTGTCGGAAGAGACACTCTTTGAAGATTATGCATTCCTTCTTCAACCTCTTCCAGTTGAAATGCGCATTAATACAACTGGCCTCTCCAGTTGCTGGTATTTTCGGACGCTTATGAAGCATGAAGAGAAATTAAGATAACAATAATAATCTACGTGCGGCGGATTTTAGTGTATCGAAGGAATTTCCAGAAATCAGTTTCATGGGAGAAACGGGAACAGGGGGAATCTCTGGAGTTCTTGAATAGTGAAACAGGATTATCCTTAGAGCTTTTGCTGAGTAGGAAAGGAGTTGTCCCTAAGATTCTTGAGAAACGGTAACATGGGTCTCCCTCGAGATCTTGAGGGCGGAGAGATGGATGTCGCCAGAGGTAGGGTCCTTTACAATATATTTTTTTTTTTTGGTGTGGGGGAACGTAGCCCAGTGGTAAAGCGTTCGCTTGATGCGCGGTCGGTCTGGGATCGATCTTTGTCGGTTGGCCCATTGGGCTATTTCTCGCTCCAGCCAGTGCATCACGACTGGTATATGTAAAAGCCGTGGTATGTGCTGTCCTGTTTGTGGGATGGTGCACATAAAATATCCCTTCCTACTATTGGAAAAGTGTAGCGGTTTTCCTCTCTGAGACTATACGTCGAAATTACCAGATGTTTGACATCCAATAGCCAATGATTAATAAATAATGTGCTCTAGTTGTAACAAAACAAATTTCTTCTTCTTTCAAACTTATTTTCGTGATTATATCCAATTAAGGTTCAAGCACGCTGTTCTGGACACACAGCTCTGCTATGCTAACCGAGCTTTCTATGCAGGACATTGGGTTAGTTGTTAGTTGTTAGTGAGAGAGAGAAGAGGGTGTAGTGGTCGTACACCTACCCATTGAGTCGTTAAAACTCGCTCTGGGTGGGAGCCAATTCCGGGCTGCGAACCCAGTACCTACTAACCTTATGTCCGATGGCTTAACCACGACACCACCGAGGCCGGTGACCTTTACAAATTTGCATTAGTTAAGGGGTAATTTTAACCAACATTTCCTGTTTCAACCAATCCACCTTTCTGTACTCATATAAGCTTATTACTGGGGGGAACACGGCACACTTTGATTTCTATTATGGTATTTATTTCAATACAAACAAAAAATCAAATTAACCTTAATGAATGGTTGGTGTTTATTGAATTACATTAACACACCCCCCTGTGGCGATATCTGGAACAGCCCTGGATGTTTGCTATCCCGTTACAATATGCTCAAA
The DNA here is from genome assembly GCF_016097555.1 of Gigantopelta aegis. NCBI lineage: Eukaryota > Metazoa > Mollusca > Gastropoda > Neomphalida > Peltospiridae > Gigantopelta > Gigantopelta aegis. The sequence goes on along the minus strand of NC_054712.1, from coordinate 49,049,564 downwards.
CCAATTTCCTATCTACATTTTCACAAACTCCGTGACCTGTGAGAAAAACATGGCTTGCAGTTTCCGCGTTCGCTCACGTGTTTTTAGTTTTTATCTCGTTACATACTGCGGAAGGGAAGTGCGTGTCTATCTACATGTGTAGATATACATCTAGCAGTTGTACCTGTTGTAAACGACATTTCGTATAACAACCACCTGTCTAATGTTATCTAAAGAAAGACGGAAAAAAAAGTTTTATTTAACAACGCGCTCAACACATTTTAACGACGGTTATATGGCGTCAGACATATGGTTAAGGACCACACATATATTGAGAGAGAAAACCCGCTGTCGCCACTTCATGAGCTACTCTTTTCGATTAGCAGCAAGGGATCTTTTATAAATATTTTAAAAATTAAATTAACATTCGCATTTCTTTTGTTGTGAAGCATATTTCACGTCTTTCTCTGTTTTTTCTCCAAAATGAGCCTACAGTGTTATTCTAAAAAGCTGAACTTCCTGACGGAGTACAGCAATGCATAACCTCTGGATACTGAATTGTAACAATTTAAAACAAAACACAACAAAAACATCCTCTCCATTATAATACATGACATCTGTATCAGCACACGAGTTCAAGTTCAAGTTCTTTATTGCTTATTACCCTAATAACCAGGTTCTGAATTCTCAAAACTCGACAACCCGCCTTACGAATACTATAAACCTAATACATATAACATGAAATGATACTAATTCATAACTTTTAATTCGCAAGTGGCGCCCATTCATTGCAAACATTGGCTGCAAAATAAAATGGCGCAACCTTTATGTATTTTACAGAATTATTGCCCAGCTTATTTGGATGAAGACGTTCCTTTATACCCTGACAACAATGTGGACCGGATGTTCTCAATAGAATGGATACTGAATGGTAGAAAGCAGAAATCTAGGAGCAAAAGGGTTAAGCCCTGCAAGGTGCGCTGCATACGATGTACTACAGGGTGTATACTATCAAATCAAATCCCATTGAAGACAATAGTAACATGTGTGGACCTCCTACCTGCAGCGTATCAATCGACATAAACACCACGGATATAAATACTATCACCCCTCACCCTTAAAGTGAATCAGAAAATATTGGGGGTCAAGCTGCTCATTTCTGAGAAAACGGGTAGCGTCTGTGACTACACACTCACATTTATCACCAATCACAGGACTTGTGGTGTTCACTTCTCTATCAATAGTTGGGTGCACCTCGAATGTTGACTCAGCCGGAAGTAATTTGGTTTAGTACTACCTACACAACTGAACACACCTGTGTGCGCAATAGCATATCAGTTTTAGGTCGTGTTACAAAATAGTAACTGAGATATAAATTCATAATAAATGCAGGCGTGCTAGCTGGGATAAAAACAAAAATAAACCCACTTAACGAGGGAAAGCAAAGCCAATGAGTCTGCTTTTCTCTCAATCTAATCACTGGATTTCGTTAGATTAGAATACGACCGTTGACGCCAATGACGTAACCAAACTATTAGACACTTCCACTCTCATTCCAAGCCCAACTAAAGACCACATTAATCATACCGCATAAAAAAGATAATTTTTTTTAAAATAACCAAAAAAAAATGTAAGAAAAAACCCGCACACAAAGCAACAGACGAAAACATATTCACATTTATATTAAAAAAAATTATTAGCCTAAGCAACAGAAGTAAGCTTTTTGACTAAAAGTACAAAATAGAAGTAAGATTTTTAATAAAATTAGCTTTTATATAAATAAAATAGTATGCAAACTTGTCTCATTTTGATATTGATTTCTGTGGGTCGAACAGTTACGAAAACACCCGATGTAGTTCGAATACAAAATTCCAATCATCGCTTCATACCACGCAGCCCCAAAATGTCAGAGTACTTTTAGGACTAGCTAGCTGCTGCACTACTATTCGGCTCTTCACACACAAACAAAAATGAAAGTTTATTTCGTTTAACGACACCACTAGAGCACACTGATTGCACAAAAACAGCAACAACAACAAAACAGTTAATATACAGACACAGACAGACAGACATATACACACACACACACACACACACACACACACACACACACACACACACACACACACACACACACACACACACACACACACACACACACACACACTAACACACACACACACACACACACACACACACACTAACACACACACACACACACACTAACACACACACACACACTAACACACACACACTAACACACTAACACACACACACACACTAACACACACACTAACACACACACACACTAACACACACACACACACCACACACACACACACTAACACACACACACACACACACACACACTAACACACACACACACACACACAGACACACACACTAACACACACACACACACTAACACACACACACACACAGACACACACACACACACTAACACACACACACACACACACACTAACACACACACACACACCACACACACACACACTAACACACACACACACACTAACACACACACACTAACACACTAACACACACACACACACACACACACTAACACACACACACACACACACACACACACACACACACACACACACACACTAACACACACACACACATACACACACACACTAACACACACACACACACACATACACACACACACACTAACACACACACACACACACAGACACACACACACACTAACACACACACACACACACACACACTAACACACACACTAACACACACACACACTAACACACACACACACACACACAGACACACAGACCAAAAAGAACAAAATAACCCTACAAAAACATAATTTCTCTGTGACCCTCCTTAAAGACTATAACGTTACCGTGTCACATTTTCACATAATTATTGTAATGGATACAGCTGTAAAATTAAAATATCGCTCTTGGCTTCATGACGATGAAGAATATTCACTGAATGTAACATTTGTAAAGTTGTAATTAAATTCTGTCTGCGAAGCCCTCTCAGGTATCAGATATCTAAAAACAAACATTTTTCAAATAGTTCACAGATCGGTATCGTCTGGGCGTAGTTCTAAATAAAAAGGATGCTTTTTTAAGTTTAATACGAAATGATATATACTCTTCAAAAGAAGAAACGCAAAACCACATTGTCGTAACATTTGGAGAATTGATTTAATTATTGAATGGTGAGTCCGATAATTACCAAATGTTGCAGGATTGTTCACAATTCACTCTAGTCCATTGTGAGTAAGTGATAGGCACACCACCAAGGTCAAGGTCATCTGGAGTCAATACCGGGTGTGGCCTCCGCGTGTGTTGACAACTGCCTGGCACCGCCTGCCCATTGAAGCAACCAGAGTACGGATGACGTCCCGGGGGATGGTGGCCCACTCGGCCTGCAAGGCTGCTGCCAGCTCGGGCAGGGTCTGGGGCTGTGGTTGTCGCTGTCGGAGGCGTCGGTCCAACTCGTCCCATAGATGCTCAATTGGGTTCAAATCCGGTGATATCGATGGCCAAGGAAGGACATTAATGTTGTTGTTCTGTAGGAAAGCCGTTGTGAGACGTGCTGTGTGAGGCCTGGCGTTGTCATGTTGGAACACTGCGTTGGCGTTGGCCATAACTGGAACGATGTGTGGCCGGAGGATCTGGTCAATGTAGCCCTGTGCATTCAGGTTGCCCTGCACGTGGACCAGGTCAGTTCTGCCAGTGTGTTAGATGGCTGCCCACACCATGACACTACCCCCGCCGAATCTGTCCACTTCCTGCACGCAGTTTGCCGCATAACGTTCACCACGACGCCTATACACGCGACATCTTCCATCATGACGTCGGAGCAGAAATCGGGACTCGTCACTGAACCACACCTGTCTCCATCGCAGTTGAGGCCATTGTCGATGAATCTGGCACCACTGCAGTCGGAGTCGACGGTGTTGTGGTGTTAAGATGACACCTCGAACTGGACGTCTGGCACGAATTCCTACCTCACGTAGGCGGTTCCGTACGGTCTGGTCGGATATCCTGCGCAAACCTGGTATTGCTGCGGCTGTGGAGGTGGCAGTAGTCAATCGTTCCCGAAGGTGGCGTACCCGGATGTAGCGGTCTTGCCCGGGGGTAGTGACCCGTGGTCGACCGGATCTAGGGAGGTCACGTGTTGATCCATGTTGCTGGTAACGGTCCCACAGTCTGGAGATGGTGCTTGGGGACACATGGAATGCCCTGGCAACGGCCGTTCTGGATTCGCCTGCGTCTAGTCGGCCGATGGCATTGTTTCTCTGCGGTTCACTGAGACGTGGCATGTCCTGGATTGTCAACTGTCGGCCAGATACAGAGGCCAGGCAAGCGAACACCCTGCACTTTTATACTGTCGGTGTTCATGCTGCACGTGCAGACAACGCACGTGCAGTGGTGACATGGTTTGCACGTGGCTGCGTTTTTGCGAATATTCACATTTTGGAACTTTATTGTACAGTAGCTGCGTTTTATCGAATGTAACCGTGGGAATGTGTTTGGGACATGCAATGACCTTATATTCACAAAGCATGAACCGGTAGGAAACATAAAATCGGAGTTATAACCCATTTGTACCCTTTTGCGTTTCTTTTTTTGAAGAGTATACAATGTGATGAAATCTGCTGATAAGCAGTCATTAGAGCTTTGTCAAACAAGGTGGGATACACAATACGAAAGAAAGAAGAGGTAACATAACCCGTGATGACACGGTCAAATGAAACCAGCCGACAAGAAACGGGAGTCCAGTCTAATGCTAGTGTCAGACTGTCAGCTGTCACGACGAAGTTGGACAACTCGACGGTTGCGTTGTAATTTCCTCAACTCCCGACTTAACAACGGGTGCGCTCAGATTAACAACTAATGGGTTATACAACAAGAATCGAGTTGTAAGAGCGCTCAGACTAACAACTGGACAGTCGTAGAAGTCGTGACAGCAGAACGTTGACCAACTTTGTGCTGGTAGTTGGTAGTGTGATTATAGCATTAGTTCACAAAAGCGTAAAGCTTAGACAGCAAAGACGTACAAAGAATTCTAAAGTGCGTACGTATGTGTGTGTGTGTGTGTGTGTGTGTGTGTGTGTGTGTGTGTGTGTGTGTGTGTGTGTGTCGATCGCCTTCGATAGACAAGCGTTTTTGTTTTCAGTCCACGTTCCCCACGATGAATAGATGGTTGAATAGATGGATGGATGGATCGATGGATGGGTTGGTAGAGAAATAGATGAATGGATAGATGAATGAGTGGGTGGAGAAATAGATGAATGAATGGATGGATGGATGGATGGACAAATGGATGGATGGATGAATAGATGGATGGGTGGATAATGGATGGATGTGTGAGAAAATAGATGAATGGATTGAAGGACGAATGGATAGTTTGATAAATGGATAAATGGATGGATGAATGGATGGATGGAGAAATGGATGGATGGATGGATGGGAAAATAGATGAATGGGCCGATGGATGGATTGATGGATGGATGGATGGGAGGATCAATATATAGCTGTATAAATGAATGGATGATGGATGGAGGAATAGATGGATGAATATATCAATGGATGAATGAATGCAAAATGGATGGATAGATGGACGAATAGACAGACATATACGCTTTAACATGTTCATACCCTATTAAGATTTAGGAATACTTGTCTTGGACTCTGAGCCAGAGATTCCGTTCAGAACACACAGCTTCATGAAGTGTAGGTATGGAAGACAGACAGACAGACATTTTTTTAAATTAAAGTCTCACCCACACATGGTTTTTTTTTTTACCTGATTTCATCAGAGAACTATTAAGCTGCACCAATGGCGGGTACAACTTTAAACTTCATTAGATAGGTCTGTCTGATACAGGTATACACGGTTACACGTGGTCAGGTCAGGTCATTAGGGCTTTACGTGCACATTCAGAGCAAGCTGTTGTAGCGCCCGCCTGTTGTCCTGGGCAGGAAAGGTGAGGGTGGGAAAGAGGGACCGCCTGCACTGGCAGGTGCAAGGGAGCACCAGCAACCCGACCGTGGTCAGTAACAGGCGGGGGGGGGGGGGGGGGTAATGGTGCTATGGAATTTTGAAGGAGCAAAGAACAATGCCAAAGAGAAAAGGTGTGCAATTTTGATTACGGAAATTTGGCGCAATTTTGAACGGTCAGTCAAAAGAGAAAGATCAAGAGTTAAGAGTCGAGAGTAGCTCGTTACACACGGTCCCAACAGGGCATTTTATAGACCCGCCGATAAATAGTGAACCGAAAGTCGGTGCATTCTCTGTTAGCGACCCTCCCGCCTCGGAGTTGGTCACTGGCGAAGTCAGAGGCTGAATCCGAAGTGGGCGTGCCTGAACCTCTGTGGATATGGGCACGTAAATAGAGTTCCATCCCATCTGTTAGCGAAACAATAGCGCAGGCGATCTCATCAATCAGAGAGGGAGGCGAGACAACATATGAATAATTGTACACATGTATGTCTAGTTGTCATGCCACGACACAGTTGGAGCTTTCCTTTGAAGCACGCGGTGTTTTTATTACTATTTATCAGAACTTGATGGAAGAATTGTATGTGTGTGTTTTTCAAACCATTGTAAAACAAAAGTTATGTCTATGGACAAAAATATGAGAACATTTCTTACACGAGATAATGTAATGGCATTTAGTCTGCGTTCAGTGCATGGATTATGTTGCTTACACTGAGCACTCACTATCGTTTAGACTGGTTTTTACCATGTCACGTTCATTTAACATTAAGTTAAAGGGATGGTGGCCTCAGACCACAATTAATTTCGCTATATGTTTCTATATAGCCTTAGTGGCTATAACATTTTTATTAATATCAGCAGGCCCGTGCAGTTTTGTATGTACCTTTGCCTGCATGGGGGACACATACCCTGAAAAGGACAACCCCTGTTGTCCAGCTCTTTCTCCCAGCATATTGGTTTAAACAGACACACCCTCTAAACCAGGCCGGAGTACACCCATTTTACACAAAAAGCACTACTTTTGCATGGGCCGGAATTACCACAAACAAGTCTCCAATGTCAACAAGTTACACATGTTTACAAACTACATGCTATCCCCTGTCACTTCAGTCAAACAGTTGCCACTTCATAACTGTCTGCCATGAAATAATCACAGTCAAACAGCAGACTACTTGCGCGGTGAAACTTCCGGATTTTGGACAACCAAATGGGAAGATAACTGTAATCTGAGGCCTATCAGTCCATTTTTTCCCCTAAAAACTGGCCCACACTAATGCATTCCAATGATATACATATTAAAGCAATGCTCAGTAAGTATCGGTATGTCACCTTTAAACTGAGAGTATACAGAGGCTGTGTTAAAACACCTACCACAGTGCCTTGCCATGGCCAATTTTAGCAATGGAAACTTGAGGGACACCAACTTCAAAATGTAATAACTTTATCAAATTTTGGAATTTCTTCATACAATGAGCAGCTATTTTTTCTTCTACATATGTTCTATCTGCACAGTGTTGTCTTGGAAAGATTTTGAAATATTTAAAGGAAAAAAAATCAATCATTAGATTTTACTTCATTTTTAATGAAATATTAAACTTAAATTTAAATTTTTGAAAAACAAAAAATCTAAAACTGTAAAATTTTGCATTTTAGATATGATAAGTGGAGGCTTAGTAAAGATATGGTGACTGAATTCATGATACATTATTAGAAATGTGTCAGAGGGATGGTGAAAGTCACAAAATAGGGGCCATTTGCAACAAATGTTTACACACTAATTTCAGGGAAAATTAGACATGATAGGCCTCATATTCAATTTTGACCTGCTGTATTTACTTAATCTACTTCATTTACTGTATTAGACATGTAGCCACTTTGTAAAAGGCAAAACAGTCCATATAAATGCATATTAATATGAATATGCCCTACAGATATTACTTAGGTATACACCATAATATGTTTTTTGTTGACGACAACTTTGAAAATGAAGATTTTGTCACAAAATGCTGATATAAATCCTACCAAGAGGTACTTGCACCATATTTTTCAGTTTCCAGTGATAACTGTTAACAAGTGTAGTCATGTGCCAGTGTCTGGGATACCTCAGTGTAGTATTTCTTGATTGGAAGGATGTTTGTAGTAATGACCACTGAATATGCATTATGGATTATTCTGCCATATGTATTACAAGCCAAATGTTAACCTTTATGGCACATTTTCTGCAATAAACTTGACAAGTATACCAGCATCTGATTACTGAACACAATAAATACATTCAGACAGCATAGAATATTAGCCTATTAGATTTTCTAAGGATAAAAGACCATTTTTGAAAAATGACTGAAGTGTGTAATTTACATAAATGTAGTTGAAATGTATTATTAGAGTACTTAATCTTGTTAAAAACTGTATACTATTTATTTAAAGTGTTTAATTACATTTAGTAGTGATATATTCATTATATTTGGATCTTCTGTCCAATTGCAATAATTGAGAAACTCATTAAAATTCAATATGTAAAAAAAATTAAAATCTCAATATTGACTAACAAAATCCAACTTTTGCTCTTTTTTACCAAATTATTAGCTCAAAACTGTTTAAAAATATTGCAACAACCTGTAGTAACATCAGAGGTCATTTTATGCTATTTTGGAGGATATTGAAATTTAAAAGTTGAACATTTTAATTTTAATTTTTAATAAATTCAAAAAAAACGTTTTTTAATTTAATAAAATATTTAGAAAATAAATAAATTAGTTTTCATATTCCTTGTGGTATGCACAATCAGTCAGTGTAATTTCACCTCTCTGGTTATAATACTTTCATCAGAATCAAGCATTTAACCGGTGTAATGTGTGAACTATATCAGGCCTCAGACCACAATTAATTTCGCTATATGTTTCTATATAGCCTGAGTGGCTATAAGATTTTTATTAATATCAGCATGCCCGTGCAGTTTTGTATGTACCTTTGCCTGCATGGGGGACACATACCCTGAAAAGGACAACCCCTGTTGTCCAGCTCTTTCTCCCAGCATATTGGTTTAAACAGACACACCCTCTAAAACAGGCCGGAGTACACCCATTTTACACAAAAAGCACTACTTTTGCATGGGCCGGAATTACCACAAACAAGTCTCCAATGTCAACAAGTTACACATGTTTACAAACTACATGCTATCCCCTGTCACTTCAGTCAAACAGTTGCCACTTCATAGCTGTCTGCCATGAAATAATCACAGTCAAACAGCAGACTACTTGCGCGGTGAAACTTCCGGATTTTGGACAACCAAATGGGAAGATAACTGTAATCTGAGGCCTATCACCTGAGTTTGCAGCTATTGTAAGATGTTTGCGATAACACAGCCTTGTTGGCGACTACTATTTCATACTAAATACATTTTCTTGTTTAGAATACCAGTATCTGTATATCAAATGTGTTTGCGGTCGTATACTAATGTTTGTAGCACTCAGTTTTTACTTTATTTGTGATATATATTTTTTCGCACATACGAAATTATTAGGAGGTAAAATCCGGTTTGGGCTACTACAAGCATTAAGACAACAACAAACACCTTGTAAATACAGACACTGATATTTTAAACAAGAAAATGTATTTAATGTATGTGTTACGCAATCAAAAAGGCTCTGTTGGTCGGAAACATTTTACAATGGTTGCAAACTCAGGACTGTCCCTTTAAAACAAGAGAGGGGGTTTCGTAACGCCAGGAGCGATGGAGTCTATTGGGTTGTTGTTGTCAGTATATCGAGAATTAGAAGGAAGAAATGTTTTATTGAACGACGCACTCAACACATTTTATTTACGATTATATGGTGTCGGACATATGGTTAAGGACCACACAAATATTGAGAAGGAAACCCGCTGTCGCCACTTCATTCATGGGCTACTCTTTTCGATTACCAGCAAGGGATCTTTTATACGCACCATCCCACAGACAGGGTAGTACATACCCCGGTCTTTGGTGGACCAGTTGTGGAGCACTGGCTGAAACGATCAAGGATTAATTCACTATGCAACACTTCGGACACACCAGCTTGTTTGTTGTGGTGTTTCGGGGGGGAAGGGGGGGGGTTGGTTGTTGTTGCTATTGATATAGTGTGTGTGTGGGGGGGGGGTCTGTTTTGCTGTGGGTTTCTTAATTATAATTTTTTTTTTTTTTTTTAAGGTTTTTTTTTTTTTTTTGGGGGGGGGGGGTGTATGGGCGGTGGAAATGCATACATGTATCACTGAAACCGAGTCATGTATTCTCCGTGGGAGTATGATAATGAGAATGATAGGCAGAGGGTGATAGATGAGAAAGATAAATGAAAGTCTCAGCCAGCTTTGACAGGATTTGAATCACCGTCGTCAAAACCGTTGCTCCCCCACCCCACCCCACCCCCCCAAAAAAAACCCACACACAAAAACCCCACATACACACACACACACACACACACACGCACACACACACTTTCATAATTTCCTGCACGCGCGCCTAAATTCTTTTTTTTTAATGAAAATCAGAGACTGACTGTTAATACAGAGATCTGCATTTTAACCGTCTGCAATTCGTCTACAGCACACCAACTCGGCTACCGCACCTTATTTAAAACTAGACACATTCTCGATTAACCGACATGTTTACGGCTGTGACTGATCATCACCTATTAACAATGGCTTTAACACAGGGGGCGCTTGGATCATGTTTGTGTTAATATTTAACTCATAAAATACTCTCAGAATATGATATAAAGATGTTATCACTTTTACGAGAGAGTATCTATTTCACTTTGATTGTTTAATAAAATCCATGTCGACCACATGTAGGTCACCGACACTAACTAAAGTTTATCTCATCGGTTTTGGATTTGACTATTATCTTGATGGGATACAGGGCCTTGAAAATTCTACACCGAGTTTTCAATGTGTATTTCTTTTTAATCTAATCTTATGAAAGGTTACTGTAAAATTTATGTATCTGTAACCTGGTCTGGTGCTTATAACACGTTTAGAGTCTAGACTGGAGAGTCTGGACTCTAAAATGTTTTATAATCTCGGCGCCTGGGCTTCTAAAATTTGTATAAAATCCATTAGAAAATGGGATCAATGATTTTTTTAATTTACTAGCCACAATTAAAAATTCACTAGCCCTACTTTACTTTAAGTTAATACAATTTACTATATAATAGTACAAATATGTCACCTAAAGAGAGAGAGATATAGCTTAAAAAACATTATAAATTACAAAATAGACTTAACTGCAACATTCGACCCCAAAATTTCACAAGTCATCGGGCATGGCAGTAGTAGTTATTTACTAGCTCACTAGCCATGGTAGTGGAGCTACCATAATCTGAAAGCCCTGGATTACACTACTTTCGATCCGAGTGTTTGACAGCACACATTCATAACTACGGCTAATTGGGATTCCATGTTTCTGACTGTGGCGGTGTCCGAGCGGTTAAGTCGTTGGCTGTCAAATGTCATGCGGCTCGGTGCAGTAGGTTCGAATCCTACTAATTGACACCTTGTGTTTTGAAATATTATGAAACCTGATAGAAGGAGGTGTAAAGTTTGACAAAAAACAAATTCCACACAAAGGACAAATGCTTGTCTTACACACCCATGTTACTGATCACTTTTGACACGTGACTGGTTGCTTCACGGTGAAAAACCGGTCGCCACAGAAATATCATCCAATAAAATAAGCACGACAAACATTGTGACGCAAAGGTCAGTTGCAAGCGCGAGTGCCGTCAATAACTTTAGTTGGAAAATATATTGAAATTTAAACCTGGTTTTCTTTTAGAATATGTAACAGAATACTATATTCGTGTTTGATACAAGATAACGATACGATACTCATTTAAAAACGTATCCAACTCGATTTCGCTCATTGAATATGTTTGTAAACAACTCGTAAGATAAATAGTATCCAACAACCAGCCAGTGCACCACGGCAGGTATATCAAAGGCCGTGGTGTGTGTTATCCTGTCTGTGGGATGATGCATATAAAAGATCCCTTACTGCTAACCGACGCCATATAACCGTAAATAAAATGTGTTGAGTGCATCGTTAAATAAAACATTTCCTTCCTTCCAGCAACCATTCATGTGGTATTCTCTGTATCAATTGCACCACGGTTCTGCACGTAATACACATTATTTGCATTGCACGTGCATAGCCTAAACCTGAACGCACATGTAGATTGGCATGCTGATGTGAAGAACAGGTGTAGATAACTCTCAAGGTGTCTTGGATAAAGACATCTCACAGAGGTTTCTGTATCCGTCAACAAGTTGTACCAGCGTTACTGCCAGAAGACGTGATGGTGGTCGCCCTCGTCATGGGCAATCATCCATAACAACCCCACAGCAAAATAAACAAGTCACGCCCATAACTGTGAACGGTTCCCTAATGCCCGGCGCAGACGAGCGGTTTTTTTAATGCATGCGTCTTGCGTTAAAAAACGCATCCGTACGAACGCAGTAAAAACGCATCGTGTGCGACCCCCTCTGCGTTGCGTTTTTTTAGCGCTGCGTCGATTTTTCAAATATCAAACATGTTTGATTTTAGACGCACAAACGCATCCGTCTCCTGCCGCATCCGTCTAAAAACTACTTGCGTCTGCGTTGCGTTCACATTTTTATATTGACCAATCATCTGTCTATTCAGTACCATGCCTTTCATGTTATCTACGGTGGCTGCCATTCTGGACATGTCAAACGAAGTGTTATTCCAAATTCACTTTCTATGAAGTTAGGGTATTTAAAGCCATATATTACGAAAGCATATTGTGAAAATAGTAATCCAGTAAAATCACGGTATTTCGTGCATACCACCATAGAAAATGTATTGCAATTTATGAGAGAAAAAAACAAGCCAATTAAGAATTGAACGTGAAATTTTTTGAGTTTCATGCTAGTATGAAACGCAAAAGCGCTTTACACACTGTATGAATGGCGTATCGCGTTAGCGCGAAGCCATTCATACTAAAGTGTGTAAAGCGGTTTTGAGTTTCATACTAGCATGAAACTCAAAAATATTCACGTTCAATTCTTATAATTCCAAACACATAACCATGTCATTAATGTAAACCTCTTTAAAATAAAAAGTGAACTCTATTTTCCAACTATTTACTATTTTATTAACACGAAATTCATACTCAACATTAGCGGAATGCCTATGGTAGTTTCGGCTTTTTCCGTCAATAGCCGAATGAGAGAATGACAATGTTACAATCATTAATACAATTCATATTAATTTTTTGCATTAAATATCAATACCAAGTAGAAACATTTTGAATTCACTAGAAACATATAACGTAAGTAATTTTAATTACTTTTAACCTGTAATAAAAATGTCTGAAGCGATCTATTTTGTATGGTATAATTTATATGTGAAGCGGTTGGTGTATGAATATTTAACTACGAACTGTGGATGGGCGCCATTTTTTTTATTACTGTCCAGATTTACCAATTACGACGTTGAAATTACAGTTATAAAATATTTGAGTGCGTGAAAATTTCATGTGTTGATAGATTTGACATGGAGAAAGTGGTTTCAATGTTTCCGGAAATGGATGAAACAGGTGTGTCGCGAGTTTCTGTGTTTACTGGCCTTCTAATTGTGGAAGTGGCAACACAGGATGGTTTTGGCATGTGTGACTTCGAGTGGTGCGACACAAGTATTCGTGACATTTGACAGTGCCATGCTGATGTTTCGTTTTTGGAAAGTGGAACATTCTCTGTTGTAGCTTCGAATTGAAGCTTCGTTCCTGTGTCCCGACATGTACATGATATGCCTAGTTTCAAAACCCGAGTCGTTTAAAGATTGGATCGCAGTGGCTATGTGTTGTGTACCGTGTACGTCATACTACAATGCCGTTGAATGCGCGTTACTGCTAATGGTTGGCATGAACTGACTGAATTTTGTTTTTGAAATCGCTTTTGTAAAAGACCAAATTCCATTGGAATTATACACTTTGTTTGGATCGACAAAATAGATTCTTAGCTGTGGGATTTTGAATTCACTATAAACATGTAACGTAAGTAATTTCAATAACTTTTAACCTTTAATAAAAAAATGTCTGAAGCGACCTATTTTGTATGGTATAATTTATATGTGAAGATTTTTAGATGTTTACAAGTTTGACAGCAGACGATTACTGTTTGATGTCTAAAAATAGAATCTCAAGGAAATTCCTCGGGGATTCCTTTGTTGACATAATTCATAAAGTAGTTCCGGCTATATAGCCAAAAATAGTGCTAAACTGAGATTCATGGTGCTATGAATGCCAGTTTTTATCATCACGTGATACGAATTTAACCAATCCAAGGGTTTATAATAAAGGGATTTTTAGAGATTGGAATTATTGTCATATATCAGTGTGAAACAGCATATAACGAAATTAACAATTATTGATTTCAGTGATGAACAGAACTGTGAAAACAGACCCGACCATTAAAAATGACTAACATGTAAATGTTTCAACACAAATAATTTCCAACTGCTCGTCTTTGAAACAAAGACTAGGCATGTGTAATTAATGACATTTTTAAATATATGAAATTAAAAAATATAAATTATTGCATTCATTGTACTATGCCTAATAATAATAATTAAAACAAACAATTGTGAAATAAGAAAGATTTATATCGTAATAGTATATTGTACATAATGTTTTAAATAAAATTTATTATGTTTTACATTTAATCTTTGTTATTTTTCCTAGAGTAAAGTATAAATAAATAAATTAATAAAAGAAATCGTCAGTGGATCGCAGGAACGCATCGCAGGTAGGCGTACACGAAACGCGTCGAGTCTGCGTTTTTTTAACGCAGACGCATGCGTTAAAAAACGCTCGTCTGCGCCGGGCATTAGACAGCGACTACGGTAGCGATTACCACGTTCATATACACAGTAGTAACTAGATTGATATAACTAGAAATCACAACTACCCTTTGTTCCGCCTCTGACGGTCTTTCATCGTGCTAGTCGCGGGACGTAGCCCAGTGGTAAAGCGCTCTCTTGGTGTGCGGTCGGTTTGGGATCAATCCCCGTCGGTGGCCCATTGGGCTATTTCTCTTTCCAGCCAGTGCACCACAACTGGTATATCAAAGACCGTGGTGTGTGTTATCCCGTCTATGGGATGATGCATTTAAAAGATCCCTTGCTACTAATGGAAAAATATAGCGGATTTCCTCTCTAGAACTATATGTAAAAATTATCAAATGTTTGACATCCAGTAGCCGAATAAACGAAACATCGTGCTCGTAACTGGATACATTTTACCAGAAATCACAACTTACCCTTTTCCCCGCTTCTAACTAGATACATTTTGCCACAAATAACAATTTGCCGATTTTCCCGGCTCTAACTAAATACATTTAACCAACTTACCCTCTTCTCCGCTTCTTTTGATTGGCTATTTGACGCATTCTTATGATTATCAAATGAATTGGTAAAAATCTGAGACGTCAGCACCGACATGCTTACATGAGACCGCGTCACCGACTGTGATCGACTACAACTCTAGGGCGGCAACCCGCCAACTTTCAACTTTCTCTTCGTTTCCGATTTCGGATTCTGCAAGCGACATGTTATCGTGTGTCTGTTACTCCGAAACGTTTCAGCAAGCTCCTCATTTGCATAAATCTACCTGTACACCGTGACCTTGTCCGTTATTTTCACTGCCAGTTATACAAAGTGTGTCACTTTGAAGACAGACATTACGATGTAAACACAGGACAGGCTGAGGAATATTTAGCACCCCAGCACATTTTGTAATGTACTTATTGAATGTGTTGACAGACCTTCCAGGTGAGTGGCGGCCCTCCTAAGGATGAGCACCTGATAGTGGTTAATGGAGGAAATCACGAGTTTGTCTAAAACATCCTTTCAACTCTGTTTTGTGCCGAGATACAAATTTGATCATGGAATACGGTTTCGTCATTCAGATTTACATATCCCAATATCGATATCGCATACGAGTATCAGCATAAAGAAAATAAAATGATCGCAGGACACAGATGAAACACAACTGTTACCAAGTAATATCAAACTAATCTCTTGCCCAAACCCATTAATTAGAAACACACAGTTCGTGTACCTGGTTACATGTTTTAAATTCTTTCCTGCTTGAAAATGTTTAAGATTTGTTCCGCCATTTGAGAAAGACGTTAGTATTTTATGTATTCAGATAAGACTGCTCCAGAATAACATACAGATGAAAAGAAATAAGGGAACATACGGGATTTGAGCCCAAATTTAATTCATTACTAGATACGTTATACCTGTACAGGGGCGTGGCGTGATCTGGACCTGGGGGGGGGGGGGGGAGGGCGTCGAATATGAACCAAGTAGACCTTTTCTATTTTGTTTTTGCACCACCAGAAACTCCATATGTATAAACCTGTATGTTTTACTTCTAAAAGCGGACCATTTGCTTCAGCGGGGGGGGGGGGGGGGGGGGTCGTCCGAATCCCCCGAACCCCCCTAGCCTACGTCCCTGCTGTATAAAATACAGAGATGTAACGTAGGGTTATATTCATGTCAGTACTGTGGATAGACCGCCAGTAGCACGGTTAGCTTTCTGAAAATTGGTTGTTACTATTTATGTGTTATCTTCTCTCTTTTTTCCATCAGTATATTAAAGTTTGTTTTGTTTAACGACATCACTAGAACACATTGATATATTAATAATCGGCTATTGTATTTCAAACATTTGATAATTTTGACACAGTCTTAGAGAGGAAACCCGCTACATTTTTCCATTAGTAGCAAGGGATGTTTTATATGCACCATCCCACAGACAGGATAGCACATACCACGTTCTTTGATATACCAGGCGTGGTGCACTGGCTGGAACGAGAAACAGCCCAATGGGCCGACCGACGTGAATCGATCCCAAACCGACGGCGCATCAGGCGGACACTATACCACTGGGCTACACCGCCCCATCATCAAGATATTAAATGCACACGTGAATCGAATGAATCCAAGTGAGATGTATCTCTATATTAGAGCGATCGCCTGGTGTGCGGTGGGCCATAGGACATATCCCAAAACTGGGACTAACAGATGGGGTTATTTCCCAATCCAACCAATACGTCATGATTCATGGGTATTATTTTGGTAAACTGTAATCGTAGACCTGTACAAAATAATAGTACCCATTGATATTAATAGACGTAATCAGAGGCGGATATAGGAGGGGGCAGGGGCCCGCCCCCCCCCCTAAATTTTGCGACAGTTATAATATTATTATATATTAATTTTAATTGTTTTACGACCCCCTCCAAACCTCCCCCAAAGTTCCATTGGCATTCCGCCTCATGTCATTGGGGCCCCCTAAATGGATTCATTATCAAACAATGTGCTAGGACCTTATTAATCAAATGGTTTACTTGCTAACAAATCGACTCACTGATGTATATTTACTTTGCTAATGTAATGCGTTTTCCAATACTGTTGCAGAAATCGTTTTTAATGTATTGTTTCTGTTTATAAATTCACCTTCAATAATTAAACTACAGAAAAACAATTGTCTGTACCGTACTCCACCGCATCGTGCACCGCTTGCACCGTTATCTAACGACCCCGCTGTGCTGCTATCCCGAGCAGAACGCTTAATTGGAATTCAACGAACATGTATGGTAGTGGCGCACCGCAAAAACCGCCACCCTTGCGCTTCAGTCGGTAATTATAAACAAATATTGGCGTTTGTCCCGCTCTGCATCTTCCATTCGTACAGTGAACTGCGTGTATCGAGACTACAAGCAACTAGGTGAAGCGATCAAACATGTGATTCGAAACTACAACGGCTTAGGTGATGCAACAGTAGAATCAACTGTGTGAGTCGAAACTACAAAAGTTAAAGTTTGTTTTATTTTAACTACACCACTAGAGCACATTGATTTATTAATTATCGGCTGTTGGATTTAAAACATTTTGATCATTTCGATATATAGTCTTTGAGAGGAAACCCGCTTCATTTATTTTTGATCAATAGCAATGGATCTTTTATATGCACCATACCACAGACAGGATAGCACATGCCATGGCTTTTAGTGTACCAGGCATGGTGCACTGACTGAAACGAGAATTAACCCACCGACGGGGATCAATCATAGAGCGACCGCACATCAGGCGAGTTGTTTACAACTGGGCTACGTCCCGCCACTGAAACTACAAGGATTTAGGTGAAGCAATAGTAGAATCATCTGTGTGAAGCGAAACTATAAGCACATAGGTGAAGCAATAGTAGAATCAGCTGTGTGAAGCGAAA
Organism: Gigantopelta aegis; assembly: GCF_016097555.1. Lineage (NCBI taxonomy): Eukaryota > Metazoa > Mollusca > Gastropoda > Neomphalida > Peltospiridae > Gigantopelta > Gigantopelta aegis. The sequence goes on along the minus strand of NC_054712.1, from coordinate 49,031,289 downwards.
CTATAAGGATTTAGGTGAAGCAATAGTAGAATCAGCTGTGTGCACCTAGGTGAAGCAATAGTAGAATCAGCTGTGTGAAGCGAAACTATAAGCACACAGGTGAAGCAATAGTAGAATCAGCTGTGTGAAGCGAAACTATAAGCACCTAGGGGAAGCAATAGTAGATTCAAGTGGATAAATGAAAACTATAATCACCTAGGGGAAGCAATAGTAAAATGAACTGTGTGAATCAAAACTATAAGTACCTATAGAAAAAGCAATAGTAGAATCTATTGTGTGAATCGAAACTATAAGCAACTAGGTAATGCAGTAGTAGAATGAACTGTGTGAATCGAAACTATAATCACCTAGGTGAAGCAATAGTGGAATCAAGATATACTACAATCAACCATTCGACTCGAGACGATAAGCAACTAGATGAAGCGATACTTGAATCCAGCGAGTGAATTGAAACTAGAATCAACTGCTTGAATCGAGACTACAAGCAACTTGTTGAATGGAAACTAGAAATAACTCGGAGAAGTAACACTAGAATTAAGTGCGCGAATAGACTTTAGAATCAATTGATTGAATATTATCTGCAGTTACCTATGTGGAGTGAAACTTCGATAAGCTGTCGCGGTATATAAATAAAATGCATCGGAGAAAATCTAATTTTGGTTGCTTTTCATTTACGCCATGCCAGCCGTACCTAGCTGAGGGCGGAGTGGGGGCATGTGGCAGTTGCTTCCTCATCGGAAAAATTACGAAAAAAGTGCACCTTTTGGTGGGAAAGTAGTTTTTTGTCTTATTGAAGTAGACCCTATATTACTGTACCCTGATTATGTTTCTGCCCTTCCCTTCTACCTATTTACGTCATAGCGTAGTCCTAAACGGTCCAAGAGACTTCGATAAAACGGACATGGATAAAGCTATATACAGCTTTCGATTTGATAAAACACAGATAAAAACTACAGACAAACATTTGATAACAAAGACCGACAAGACGAATAGAAAAACGAAAATCACCAACATACTCTTAATGACCAGATATAAATTAAACTCGCCACATTAAGATTAATATTAATGTTTTATATAACAAACTTTGTATACCTATATTTACCTATATTCGCCATATCCGATTTCATTCCTAGTTTTTATTAATATCAGCTGTAAACAATATTACTTTGAAAGACCTTGAAAATGACCTTGGGAACACCGAACAAAATATTTAGGACATTAACGAAAATAACTGGAAAAAAAAGGTCATCAACCAAAAGAACTGAAAAGGGACATTAACCAAACGAACTGAAACAAACAAAAACAAGTGAAATAACACAAACGTGGTGTTATACTTACCATGGGTCCCGTCTCCACAATATCCTTACTTTTCCGTCTCATATCCATTGTGGCAGAGCGTGTTTGTTACGCGGGGAAATCACCGAACGTATTGGAAACGCTTCGGTATGACCAACGTACGGCTCTTACAAACAACTCACTTGTCAGTCTATACCGATGGTAGATCGTTTTCCAATGATCAATGTGTTTTGTGACGAACGCCAGGGAAATGCACCTTGCTATTTGCAAGAGGTGTGCGAATTCTGTGACGTAAACAATAGAACAGGCGTTCGTCTACTACAATCGCAAATGTCTGTATATAAAAGTAAAACTGGGTTTCTTTCCTCTTAAAAACCAAATCAGACAGGTTTATGTTTCAGAAGTCAAATGTCCCGCGTTTCTTTACTAGTGAGTGTTTAGTGTACTTAACACCTTGTTATAAACTATACACAATGACAGAACTTCCAGTAATTTATAACAGGTTTTTGAAAATCTGATGAAATAAATCAGAAACAGTTACTGCATCAACGAAACGACTAATTATGCATTCGTTTGATAAATGTTTTAGGTGCATTGAAACATTGCAAGTTATGATCGTTCATATATACACATCGGAGGACACATTTTCACAATTCCAATAACAGTTTGGATTAAAAATTTGTACAGTGTTTGTTCACGTAGAAATCAGAGCACAAATGTATATATTTACAGAAACTCATCACCATTCACAGTTCCAGAAATAGTTCCTGCTTATGTGTTTCAAATTGTGGAACCAACACACGTCACTTTATACAAACTATATTGAATTGCGTTCGTTCACATTTAAATTAGAAGATAAAATGACATATATCCTTTCCAGAAAATCCACAGTGAAATAAATTGAATAGTCTTCGTCATGTGTCATTTTTTTTTGTGCAGAAAAAATACTTTTTCTTTCAAAATATTGGTGTTACTTAAAATATGTCATTATGTTTGTCAAACACCTGATTATCAAGTTATTGATTAGTGTTTACACAGAAACAAGAACACGAAATTACATCTTTTCAGAAAGCCAGCACCAATCACAGTTGTCAACATCCATCATAGTTATATCTGTCATAATCTGGTAGAACAAACCATGTGTTTGAAGAACAAAATACTGGATATTGTTCCTTCACATACAAATTAGATAATGACATTAATGTCACTTCCAGATTCAGTATAATATGGATAAAGTAATCAAAGTTGTCAAATTAAGGTTTAAAATGATTGAGCTTGCGTGAAAAATACTAAGTGTTTTTTTATTCAATTGTACTTTATAGAATACAAATACACATATTTTTCACTACAGTACAAAAGAAATCCGCAAGAATCGCTTCGTATGAAAAAGTTCATAAGTTGAAATTAAATAACAATGTTCCAACTAGCTATATAAATACTGTGGTACCCAAATGTCAGCCAAATAATAACGGTAACACTGAAGCTTTGAGTAAAACTGAAAAGCAAAAAGAAAATTTTCATCAAACTGCCGAAGTAAATATCTTAAAGCGTTCATTAACACTGCAACTGATGTAATGCATGAACTGTATCAGATATGGAAACAAACCAGGTCAATGCCTCTGGTTCTGTTTTTCCATTGCGTATCAGATGTTTTCAAATCTTGATTAAACTGACTTGATGATGTAACATAGAAATATACGTATTCATCAAACTCTTCAAATGAATAACTTCAAAATTCTCATTAAACATCCAACTGGTTTGCAATAACTGTTCTAGACTGCAAACAGATATGCAAAGGGTTGTGGGTCTGTTTTCTTTCTAGTTTTGTTTTTGGGAAGCAGTTCCTTTTAGTACTATTTAAAACTGGCGTGATTCAGCAAGCTGGCAATATACCTATCCACCAAACTGGAAACTGATATGCAAAGAAGTCTGGCTCCTTTTAGTAGTGTTTAAAACTCGGCGTGATGCTGTAACATGGCAATATACCTATCCACCAAACTCAACAAATATTTGTCTTTGAAACTCTCACTGTGCATCCAAATCATTCGCAATAACCGAGTCAAACTGGAAACCTATATGCAAAGCGTTCTGGCTCCGTTTAAGTATTGTTTAAAAACCGGCGTGATGCTGTAACATGGAACGAGTTCTCTCATTTATTTCCAGAACACTTAAAGTATCGGTAACAGTGAACCAGCCCAAGAAAAAAGTGTCTGGGTGACCGAGCTGCAGTAGAGGTGGGTCTAAAACTCGCCCAATTGACTTACATCGTATCACGCTTCAAAACAATCCTCCACTTTCAACAGGTGCTAACTTAGTTGCGTGGAGACACCTGATCTCAGTGTAAACACCGTGAATACGTTCAGCATTGTTTGTGAAAATACAATACAAATGATTCAAGTTCCATTATGTCATAAACTATAAACACATCTTTAATGGAACCGCCAAGAGCCACGTCATCGCGTTCTTAGCATGTGTTTAGATAAGTTATGCTTGTAACAAACACTGATATGCCACTTCCGTTTGTTACGAATACTGATATAGAGAAGTAACAGCGTTCGTTTACAACCAATATTGAGAAATCACGCCCGCAGCTTTCCTATCACGAACACCGATATGGTGAATAAATAATTCTCCTGTCTAGCGTTCAAAATTCAACATGGCAAACAGTATTTAGTGTTATAATTCAAACGAACCTCTGTAGTTATGAACAACAGTTCGTATTTAAAGTTTTGTTTCAATAAATATGTTTAGTATTTATAGGACTTTTCAACCATCATCTTCAAAAACATCTAATGCCAATCGCTTTTACAAATATTTTGTAAAACACTTTATCACCGTGAAGACCTGTTAAAAGTAACAATAAATCTTGGATATTATATTGTCTCCTCGATGTTTACCCAATAACTCGAAAAGAAAACAATTAATCAATTAAACAATTACTGGGGTGCGCTACTAATTATAACAACCACGTTTCATTTCATAAACTGACGAGGAATTAATTTCAAACTTTAGTAGAGGGCCCAGTAAATTGGCAAATTTGTGCCCAATCCTTTAGTTGTTTATGCAGTAAAATATATTTTCAATGAATCCAAACTTAATGAGCAGAATTTTCTAATATTGCTGATAGAATTCTGATGGTAGCACTGGCATATGTCAAACTCGGTACCTCACACCGATGTTAAATGAGCGGAAAATGTATCCTCGTTCAATCCAACCTTAAACTGTTTTTTTTTTTTTTCTATCAAGGAACATCTCCACTTTACAACGTGGCTGCCGGTTTTCCAATTAGAACGTTTGAGTTTCCTGCAGATTATATTATAGTTCCAAGGTCAAATAATAAAACAGAAAAATGCTCATCAACACAAAAGTGTACTTCCGGAAAACAGAATCTGTTTAGCTTGCTCAAATGTTTCAGGTTTAGAAACTCCAAGACACAAAATATTAATTTTTATACAACTTTTGGTGTAAAATCCAAAGAATATTTAAAAACAGGAATTTTGATCGTATATTTTTAAGGTATAAATGATTTTTAACAAATATATTTTTACTGATGACCACTCAGATCTATACAAATTTGCATAACAGTTATTCAGCAGATTTTGCTTTCTCTACATGATATATGTATGATCTCTACTCGACTTATCTCTTACGATCTTTATTCGACTCGAAGCTTTAAACTATAGATAATATACTTTCTTTCCCCTTGTTCTCGTTTCCCGTTGGTTATTTTTGTCATATCGTATATTGAACACCGTCGAATTATATCCGCACCAGATTGTGTGCAGGTCACGTTGATATTTTCCGGAGATGTGCTAAATGTCATTCACGTGTTGCGTGTTATGACACGTGTGTTCGCGCGCTCCTCGTCACAGGCCCGGATGGCGGGTGTGTTGTCGCTGACGTAGAGACGAGACTGGTACCGTTTAGCTGATTACCTCTGAGTTACTGGTAATAGGAAATGTGTGACTAGCGACTGGTTTGAATAGTCAATAGCTACTTTTTGAGAACCCTTGCCAAACTGTAGTCTAGTGGTTACTACTGTCGACCTCCTTTCAGATGTTGGTATTCGTCACGTGACTAAAGCTATTGATCTATAATACGTTTCTGTGTTCGGCACGTAGGTTTTGTTACGAGTACGTGGGCGGGACGTAGACCAGTGGTAAAGCGTTCGCTTGACGTGCGGTCGGTTTGAGATCGATCCCCGTCTGTGGGCCCATTGGACTATTTCTCGTCCCAGCCAGTGCACCACGACTTGTATATCAAAGGACGTGGTATATGCTATCCTGTCTGTGGGATAGTGCATATAAAAGATGGACAAATTTAGCGGGTTTCCTCTCTAAGACTATATGTCAAAATTACCAAATGTTTGACATTCAATAGCCGATGATTAATAAATCAATGTGCCCTAGTGGTGTCGTTAAACAAAACAAATTTTAACTTTGTTACGATTACTTGCGAATGATTTCACTGGTTCCCAGTCTATGACATTCATTTAACTCTAAACGCGGAGCGGAACGTGACACAGTGGTAAAGTGTTAGCCTGATGCGCGATCGGTCTAGGATCCATCTAAGTGGGCCCATATTGCTGTTTCTCGTTCCATCATGTGCACCACGACTGGTATATCAAAGACCGTGGTATGTGTTATACTGCCTGTGGGATGGTGCATATAAAAGATCCCTTGCTTCTAATGAGAAAATATAGTGGGTTTCTTCTCCCAATAGCCGATGATTAATAAATCAATGCGCTCTTGTGGCATTGAAACAAACTTTAACTTCAATTTTAACTCTAAACACCAAAACCAGACTATAGACGCCGTGTTCTGTAAAGCTATTGATCATTCGTGCTGTTGAACGCAAAGATGATGTAAAGTATATAAGAAATTGAGAGAAACTGTGCAGCCGCTAACGGACTCATTACACCTTTATCACATCCTCTTTTGTGTATTAATTAGCTAATGCTACCTGAAATCAAAACAGTGAAATAATGGCATTATTCCAACTCATTTCGTACAGAGAGCCTCGGAGGATTTTAACAAGGTCATGACATAATCATAAAGTTATCGCAAACATGTAATCACTTAACTCAGCAAGGTACTAGACAAATTCCTAAAACTGTATTAATATAAAACAAACTCATTACTTTATTCAAGATGGTGTAAAGATAGTTACATTTTAACATAAGCGTCATTGGAAGTAACTATATGTGTTGGCCAGTAGATTGTATTGCGTACTACTAGCATGCTTCCATCTGAGTATCTTAAAGGGCTCAAAACATGGGCTACTCTTCCGATTGGCAGCAAGGGATCTTTTGTTTGCGCTTCCCACAGGCAGGATAGCACAAACCATGGCCTTTGTTGAACCAGTTATGGATCACTGGTCAGTACCTACCAGTCAGAGCCCAGTACCTACCAGCCTGTAGACCGATGGCCTGCCACGACGCCACCGAGGCCGGTCATGTGTTAATAGAACTAAATCTGGACTTAGGCTTCCACAAAGTGGCGACTTTAACAATATGACAGTCTCATACACACCGCACACAGACGTTCAGACCTGAACCCTGGGGATATTGCTGTTGCCAGTTACACTACTATGCATTAATTCCTACATGCGCAACAACTGACGTTTGGAGCAATCGCGATCTTGTCAAAACATCCTTGTGTATGATTTATGCCGAGATACAATTTTAAAAGTGTTATTAGAGACTACAAGTCACTCTGAGACCCCATTCACAGGCTCAGCCTGCGTATAGGGCACAGCGGACTGAATCTGAACGATAAAATCGTTATCCACATATGAAGACCGTATCTCTTCATTGGTCTTGGTCGTCGATAACAGTTCTGTCGTTCAGGGGCCTAATTCTCGCAGTGCAATGCTAAAAGAGTTGCAAAGAGGATGCTTTGTTGTCTAGCAGAGCCTACGAGAGCTTTGTGAATTAGGCCCCAGTTGTAGTTCCGTAAAGTAGGGAAACGAGGAGTGTTAGTATCAAACTCACACTATCGGACCAGAATCAATGGCATGCACAACAAAAACAACAACAATAGCGACAACCAATGTAACAATGTAATGGCCCATCCTTCTGTCCCTTACCCAGAAAATGTTTCCCGATGACGCACATATTCAGGAACAGTAAAATTTGTTTTGTTTAACGACACCACTGGAGCACAGTGATTAATTAATCATCGGCTATTGGATGTCAAACTGTGACGGAACATGCTCTTATTTTTTTTCGCCTGTGGCGATGTTAATTGTTTCAGAGGGCTGTGTGCACTTGGTTACATAATACCTCCGCCCGTACCCCCCTAATACACACTTAGAGCAGATGTGGAGGCCATGTGGCCAGTAGTTACGTAATACCTACGATAGTGCGGTTTTACGACCGTGATTTTTGGCGAACTAGGCGACAGTAAGTTTGGCCATCTAAGGAAAAATACCGTCTCTGGGAGTTGGGGCAAATTCACATGATAGGTGAGGTGCCGCGTTGTGCCCCCAGGCGATATTTGCGGTCTCTCAGATTTTTGAATAAATCGATAGGATTTTAGAGATATCGGGCTACCAGGGAACGTTAGTCCGTTTGGACCGGTAAATATATATTTCTGCTCTGTTGTATAACCTTGATGTGATTGATGTGACTTTAAATATTTTAATACTGTATTATACCAATATTATTTAGACAGTGTTTCCGGTAATCTGACGAAGTAAATTGTAGGCTTCACTGGTCTAAAATTATTAAAGCTTAGCCAGTCATCCTAGAGGACCTAGGTAAACTGTAGGTTATTGTCCTTATTGTGATAGGTACCAGTATTAAGTCTGTATTACAAGGTTACTGAATGAGTAGTTAAGGGTTAATTAAAAATTAACCAGTTAGGAATAGAGTTGTAATTCCTTTATTAATTAAGTTCCCCTGGAAGCGTTTCTCAATTATCACATGTGTGTGTGTTGTATCACGGTGAAGTGATTAGAATATTGTGTAAACTAGACACCTAGTGATTAACTAATTCAGTGATTAGTTCTGGGTTGTTATTATATTGTTGTTGTTAATTAACTACTGCGGCAGTACATTTGTCAGCGTAGTATTAATACAGATTCCAAAGTGTATTGTGTTTTTGTTGTGCTTTCTAGTGAACTAAACGTGCTATAATAATACATACTTTATATAAGATCGTATCTCTGATATACCTAGAGCCGAGCCACTCGGGTATACACTGCCCGATACAGAGAGATCTAATAGTTATACAGTTAGGAGAGATATTTGGATAATTGTGTTTTATTTAGTTACGGGTATTATAGGATCCCCGTGACACAAACATTTAGTAATTCTGACTCGTAGTCATCAGAGGAAACCCGCTACATTTTTCCTAATGCAGCAAGGGATCTTTCACATGCACTTTCCCACAGACAGAAAATCACATACCACGGCCTTTGTCCAGTTGTGGTGCACTGGTTGGAACGAGAGAAAAACAACAAAATCAGCTGAATTGGTTCACGGAGGTGGTTCGATCCTGCGACGCAAGCACCTCAGGCGAGCACTCAACCGACTGAGCTAAATCCCGCCCCTACTGAGAAACAGACATAAACCTCGATGAAACGAACATCGTGACATGTCAAAAACCAATCCCATGTCTTGCACCAGGATGTACTTGGTACAACTAATGAGGTCTTGTTGTTGCGTTCTCTCTCGTGTTATACACAGTTATCACTGACAGAAGATCACACAAGTGGGCGGAGTGAGCCAAGCCCTTGCTTTGTTCAGCTTGACATCGCACTGCCAATGAAAGTCAAACGAAATCAATGTCCAAATCGAAATCCAAAAACAATGACCACCTGCACTGTACACAGTCGCGGATGGATAGTGAAGAACTTGAGGAACAGATATTCATAGATATTAATTGAGTGTAAATAAAGTGAGAGTTGGAAGCGACACTCTTGTGCCATAAAATCATGCGATAGGCTCAGAAATGTTCTGAATATTGATATTTCATAATATATCTCTATATTGTAATACCATCAAATGTATTTATATTGTTATATATGTATTACGAAATGTATTCACTGTGTGTGTGTGTGTGTGTGTGAGAGAGAGAGAGAGAGAGAGAGAGAGAGAGAGAGAGAGAGAGAGAGAGAGAGAGAGAGAGAGAGAGAGCAGAGCAGAGCTTTATTTACACACAGGCTGTTCAGAAACGTCGTAAGAGGAACATATGTAATCAGGTTATGTTTACAGGAGGAGATATATATATATATATATATATATATACTGTGGTATTAGAATTTAGTCCACAACTGGTTATAGCCGATCAGTGTATATTACGTGATCAGTCCATCATATTTCTCAGTCACCAGTTGCATCACTGGTGATAAACTAATTTGAATTACATATTATAAGGCTTAACCGGGGTTTCTCCTCAGGCAAGTAGTCTCACAATTGACATGCAAACATTCTTAATAAATATGTTGTTGTAAACATGCTGGGAGAGGCTACCTGTTGGCCAATCCCGAGACGCTTATTTTTAGACGAAAATAAATATGTTTTAAACCAGCATGTTTTCTAAGGTCTGTAATCAAAAGGGTGGTAGAGCCCACCCCCAATCGATTCGAATGCCAAGTGCCCTCTGTCTTGTACTAGTTTTGATTTAGTCTGGGAGTGGCAGTCCTCTGTGGGTTCAAAATTGTGTATAGGAAATGATCACCTTGGGGTGGACGGGACGTAGCCCAATGGTAAAGCACTCGCTCGATGCGCGGTCGATTTGGGATCATTTGGGCTATTTCTCGTTCAAGCCAGTGCACCACGACTGGTATATCAAAGGCCGTGGTATGTACTACACTGTCTGTGGGATGGTGCATATAAAATAACCCTTGTTCCTAATCAAAAGAGTAGCCCATAAAGTGGCGACAGCGGGTTTGCTCTCTCAATATCTGTGTGGTTCTTAACCACATGTCTGACGCTATATAACAGTAAATAAAATGTGTTGAGTGCGTCGTTAAATCACATTTCTTTCTTTTTTGTTCACCTTGGGAGTAGCTGTCCTCTTAGAGACAATGCACTAGACAGAGATTCATGAAATCCATCACTATTTTGCCTAATCACTATTCAACTCTGCGTTGTGCAGAGATACGGTTTTGTTGTTCATATTTATATATAACACACCCACTATTTCAGCTTTAAAAAAACTTCCACTTCACCCCTCCACCCACTCTGTGTCCTCGTGTTAAACAGCAACCTCAGCTGTTTCGATCTGTCTTCGTCCATGCTGATAGAATAAATATAGTTTGTATCGACAAAACGAATAAATGATTCAATCAATCAGACAGTTAGTAAAACTCCAATTAATTGAATGTTATTTTAGTAGCATTCCCACCATTTCATAATCAGTTACAGAGTAGCATTTACACTACAAAAGAGTAGCTATCTATAAAGAATCAGAGGAAACTCAATACGTTGTTTAACCAGCGGATGTTAGATGTTTAACGCACTGTAATATTTACATTTGGTTTAGAGTGTAAAAGAAGGTGTCTAATATAGAGAGAATAGCTAGTTACTTTGTTAATATATCGACTTTATCATGCGAAGGATAAAGCTGCTATCCTAAGACAATAACTGGTTATTTTATTTATCTTGCAATCCCCATAAAACGAAACATTAATGAAGTGAACCGTTTTATTTCACAATTTACCGTTTAGACGAACTAGATAGAGATTCGTGGAATCATCCACTATTTTACCAAATGCCCATTCGACTGCATTATGCAGAGATACGGCTTTGATCATGTGTTACTCTTTTGTTCATTTGTTTTTCATTTCAATTATTTTCCTGCTTATATCCAATTAAGATTCAAGCACGCTGTCCTGGGCCATCTGGACTGTCTGTCCAGGACAGTGGGTTAGTGGTTAGTTGTTAGTGGTTTATGACAGAGAAGAGGGTGTAGTGGTCTTACACCTACACATTGAGTTGTTAAACCTCGCTCTGGGTGGGAGACGGTACCTACCAGCCCTATGTCCGATGGCTCAATCACGACACCACCGAGGCCGGTGTTTTGTCGTTCAGACTCTGGGGTAGTATGTCCATACATGTTAAATGCCTTATCACTTACAATATTTATACTTCAAAACAAAATAGTACGGTAACCCGCTGTTTGCTATCAGATATACGGTAAGCCGCTGTTTTCTATCATATATACGGTAAGCCGCTGTTTACTATCAGATATACGGTAAGCCGCTGTTTGCTATCAGATATACGGTAAGCCGCTGTTTGCTATCAAATATGTGGTAAGCCGCTGTTTACTATCAGATATACGGTAAGCCGCTGTTTGCTATCAAATATGTGGTAAACCGCTGTTTGCTATCAAATATGTGGTAAGCCGCTGTTTACTATCAGATATGCGGTAAGCCGCTGTTTGCTATCAAATATGCGGTAAGTCGCTGTTTACTATGAGATATACGGTAAGCCGCTGTTTGCTATCAGATATGCGGTAAGCCGCTGTTTGCTATTAAATATGCGGTAAGCCGCTGTTTGCTATCAGATATACGGTAAGCCGCTGTTTGCTATCAAATATACGGTAAGCCGCTGTTTACTATCAGCTATACGGTAAGCCGCAATCTAATTAAAATTAGCTCCACTATTACATGTGGATCTAACAGCAGCCAGTTGGAGCTCATGTCCACCAGTCAAAACCTTACTTACAGAATCATGCCAGTGATTTGAAAATAATTTGAAAACATTCCGAATTATCCTGAGGGTATACGACATGTTTCATGTGAAATTACGAATGCCTTATTTAGACCAGTAGAACTAATTTTAATCAGATTGCTATCAACACTGCGTAGACTCCAATGTCCAGGTAACATTTCGTCTGTAAATAACAATTTAAATATTGACCAATCACACTTCACCTTTTATAACATTATTTGGGAGCATACAAATTCTAAAAATATCGGGAGAGTCTATTTTAGTGGCCGCAGTACAGCGAACCATACCAATACGTACGGGGTGGGTTATCAGTCTTCAATTTTACATTACAAATTAATTATTTATTTATTTAAAAAAAAAAAAAAAAATCAGTCTTCAGTTTTACATTACAAATTATTTATTTTATAAAATAAAACATGTTTTAAGGCATTCGTAATTCACACGAAACATACCCACAGGATAATTCGGAATGTTTTCAAATTATTTTTAAATTACTGGCATGCTTCTGCAAGTAAGGCTTTGATTGGTGGTCATGAGCTCCAACTGGCTGCTGTTAGATCCACATGTAATAGTGGAGCTATTTTTAATTAGATTGGGTAAGCCGCTGTTTGCTATCATATATATGGTAAGCTGCTGTTTGCTATCAGATATACGGTAAGCCGCTGTTTGCTATTAGATATGCGGTAAGTCGCTGTTTGCTATCAGATATGCGGTAAGCCGCTGTTTGCTATCAGATATGCGGTAAGCCGCTCTTTGCTATCAGATATACGGTAAGCCGCTGTTTGCTATCAAATATGCGATAAACCGCTCTTTGCTATCAAATATGCGATAAACCGCTGTTTGTTATCAAGTATACGGTAATTGTTACACTTTCTCTAGAGAATAAGGGGAAGGGTCGCGCTGCCATTTCTGTCAGACAGCAATATTGTATGTGTATTCTCTCGCAAAAAGGACATCAAGTGCCAAAACCTTTGGTATATCAGTCGTAGAGCAATAGTTAAAAAGGGAAATAACCTAGGTAGTCTACTAAGACCAATCATATATTTGATGATACCTTGAGCTGAGGTAGGTTGGGGGAGGTAACGTCAATCCAAGCACATTGTTTAATTATCTACAATAGTGAAATATAACTACATGCATACGTAGTGTATTACCTGTCCCTTGCTCAGTGGCATAAACATCGGCATCGTACAATCTGCAGCTTAGGTGTAGTGAAAAACAAAATGGTATCCTCTTTTTAGACACTCAACAGTTGTTGGAATAGAGAATTCTGTTCCACCAGTCTTTCCAATACCTTCACACTACAAACAGTTGCAATAACATTAATAAGTGCACTACTTGCAACATGCATTTAGTCCAGCACCTAACCGCCAGAGACGAGCAATTAGTTTAACTATGGTTCCTTTAGCTGCAAGCTGGAGTCAAATTGCAATACTTTCTGGAAGATCACCAACAAGTCTGTGAAAGCACTGTCGCGGATTCCAGAACACTTTGTAGTTTATAATAAGACGTGTTAGTAACGCTGACAGTCAGGTGTACTGTGTGAACATAGGGACTCTGGAATCCATTAACAGTTCTATGACGTCTTAAAAAAGAAACGAGGGAAAATCGTCTATTTCAAAGTTCATCAATAATTCTATAATGTCTTAAAATGCAAACACTCAGCTTTGAAGTCCATCAAAACCCATTTCAACAGTGAATATTGTTGACTTTGAAGTTCATCGATATTTTTGTAACATATTTAGAATATGCAACAGTCAGCGTTATCAACTGTAAACTATAATACGCCTACGATATTTAAAAACATGAGAAGTGAACATTGCGGATAACGAAGTTCATCAGTAGTTCTCCGACATCATGAAAACATTTGAACAGAAGGTACTGTCGACTTTGAAGTTCACCAATATTCCTGCAACATCTTTAGAATATTTTAAATGTGCAAACTGTCAACTTTGAAGTTCTTCAATATTCCTGTGGTACAATAAAGATTGTCACCTTCAAATTTTAGCAATATTCCTACGACATTTTAAGACCATTTGAACAGTGAACACTGTCAGCTTTGAAGTTCACCAATATTTCTATAGAACTGTTATCAGTGAACACCAGTGGCCTTGTATTTCATCAATATCAACCTACGTCATCTCTGAAACTGGTAGCAGTGTGCAATGTCGATCTACATGTACACCGCTTTCGTTGCGTTCACGCGTGTACTTCTTATGTCAACACTGGATGATCTGCGAAAACACACAAACCACCCTCTGACACACACAATGCATTCTGTTCGTACCATTAAACAAAATGCACTGGTAGGTGGGTGGGTTTTTTTTCATTTCATAGCATTGCTTTGTAGTGAATACCAATACCACGGCAGGTGATCTCAACTAGTGAGATGTATGCCAATCAGTGATGGCACATTCCAGGTAAATGTCACGGTAATGATATCAAAATGATGGCTACATATCACGCCAATTAACCAAGCATGTTATATGCTATTGATTTAGTGAGAGGCTTTCCTTTTGATTTTACTGATGTGCATTTGGAATACAGGTGTTACAATACCGGTACTTCACCAAAGCGATATGCATTGAAGTAAAATCTAATTTTTAGAAGTTATTCCTTTATTAGATATATACAAAGACATTAAAAGTTAATGAGTAGCTTCCTAATAAAAGATTTTAATCTTTAATAACACTTAGAACGCAATTGATGTAACTTTGAGGTGCAAGTAACAGCTTCCAGTAAAGTTGGCATTACAATATCAGTAAACCTCAATACGAATTATTTTTTGACCCAGTAGAGAATATTTCTATATTTTTAAATTGCGAGTAACTCTTTTGTCATTGAAATCTAAATACATTTAATAATCCGTTATTAAGAATGTTTGTTATTCAAGTTAACTTACATCTTCGAGTGGTTAATACTCTTAGTTATGAAACAGTGAATCAATATTTTATTATTTCTTATTTTGTTACTAAAACTATTAATTTCTAGTTTGTGTTCATCTTTATCAATTTCATTTTCTAACACTTAGCTTTTATTAAAGGGACAGAACCTAGTTTTTAAACACTAAGGCATCATTTTCACCTAGACTCTAGTTTTTAAACACTAAGGCATCATTTTCACCTAGACTCTAGTTTCAAGCCGTAAAAATGGACACTAAGTTTGGTTAATTTACAAACCTGTAACAAATTAGGATACGACAGAGTGAAACAAGAGTCTGTGACGTTGAAATACCATTACAAATAGAATAAAACGCGACTCCATAACAGTTACTTCTCAGACGTATGTGCGTTTTAAAAAAAATATGAAAAAAAACATTTTGTGGCATTAGGAACATCAGGATAACCAGAAACACTTCGGTTGTACGGAAATGGATAATCTAAACAATAACATATAAGTAATGTTTGATTTCAGTGATCATAAACGGCTCTAATAGTGAAAAATATGCCTTAGTGTTTAAAAAGTAGGGTTTGTCCCTTTAACTGTTTCCTCTTATGTTACCCAGAACTAATAGAATGATTACTGGTTGTTCGTGGACTATTTTAAAAAGAAAGACAGCCTAATTAAAACAAGAGCTCGTGTTTCTACAGTTAGCGGCTATCTCCAGGATCTAAGCTGTTAGCAGTCGGGATAATTAGCCACCGTGAAGAGGAAACCAGGCCAAGCGAGTTTTTATTGTGACGTTTGTTCTTCTGGCAGGTGTCAGCTCGCGTTATGCCTGTCAGTTTTCTATCACGGGAGGATTTTAAATAGTTTTTTTAACCATATTAACGCAAGGATATCATATAGAAGTAAATAATTTATGGAATAACGAGGCTCCGAAGATTTTACATTTGGTTTAATTGTAAAAACACGGAAACACCTAGGCTACTTCCTGATGGATGGATGGATGGATCGATGGATGGATAGACACACGGGAATACCAAATAGTTATTGTGCATTCTTCTTTAACCATTCGATAATAGCTTCACATTTATTAACCAATAACTGCTAATTATTAGGTGAGTTTTGAACTTTTAATGTACTATGATCTGAGCTTGTGTAAATATGGGCTATTCCTCGCTCCAACCAGTGCATCACGACTGGTACATCAAACGCCGTGGTATGTGCTATCCTGTCTATGGGATGCTGCATATAAAAGATCCCTTGTTGCTAATAAAAAAAAATGTTGCGAGTGTCCTCTCTAAGACTAAATTTGTATATGTCAAAATTACCAAATGTTTGACATCCAACAGCCGATGATTAATAAATCAATGTGCTCTATTGGTGTCGTTAAACAAAACAAAACAATTGTGCAAATGTACCTATGGACAAACCGACGTTAATACCTAGTTTTGTATTTGATTTAATTCAGTAATTATTAATTAATTACTTGTATTTACCAGGTGAGATTTAAAGTACTGTGATTTGATCCTGTGCACATGCATGTTTTGATGGATGGTCGAACGGACAGACGGACACACCTATTGTTATGTTCCCTTTGAATCATTCAGTAATGAGGTCCTTTTTTTCCTAACTTATTTAATAATTTATTTTTAGGCGAGTTTTAAACTACTCCGATCTGATTGACCCTTACAGGAAGGAAGGAAAGAAATGTTTTATTTAACGACGCACTCAACACATTTTATTTACGGTTATATGGCGTCAGACATATGGTTAAGGACTACACAGATACTGAGAGAGGAAACCCGCTGTCGCCACTTCATGGGCTACTCTTTTCGATTAGCAGCAAGGGTTCTTTTATATGCACCATCCCACAGACAGGACAACATATACCATGGCCTTTGATATACCAGCCGTGGTGCACTGGCTGGAGCGAGAAATAAAATAGACCCTTACAGAACAGAGAGTCCCAACAGCAGAAGAAGAACGGCAGACGATAGAATAAGCTATAACTAAAACCCTGGAACGAGAAATAAAATAGACCCCTACAGAGATTCCCAACCGCACAAGAAGGACGGCAGACGACAGAACAAGCAAGAACTAAAACCCTGGAACGAGAAATAAAATAGACCCCTACAGAGATTCCCAACCGCACAAGAAGAACGGCAGACGACAGAACAAGCAAGAACTAAAACTCTGGAACGAGAAATAAAATAGACCCCTACAGAGATTCCCAACCGCACAAGAAGGACGGCAGACGATAGAACAAGTTAGAACTAAAACCCTGGAACGAGAAATAAAATAGACCCCTACAGAGACTCCCAACAGCACAAGAAGAACGGCAGACGATAGAACAAGCTAGAACTAAAACCCTGGAACGTCTTCTCCAACAAGAACAATATGGGGAATCCACCCACGGTCTCGAAACACGCGTTAGTTTATTTCACATCCGTTAGTTTCGTACACATTTCTGTTTTTTCTTTGGTATTTTCAGTATCTCCTCTATGAATGAAACATGTTGGTATGCACGACTCGCGCTAGTCAGCCAGCCAATAACCAATAGCAGTCCGCGTAATTTTCACTCCGGTATGGCTTTTGGAATTAGGTATCGGTCGAAAATAGGTAGCTTTTCCTTTTCTTTAAAAAAAATAAAAAAAATATCCAAGCTTCTTATTTTGTGTAAACAGCAATTAAATGCGCATATAATAAATTAATACACTGTGAATATAATGTCAAAACATCGGGTCACTTGTATTTATGTATCTTCTTTAAATCCTTGAATTTTTATTATTCGAATTTTAAAAAGAAAAACCTATATAGGTTACGGTATTATTTTGTCCAAGCTGGTAATCCATTCACGGCGAGTATAAGACTGTTTTGATGCAAGCACAACTAATTCTTTTATTTATAAACATGTTTTCAATTCAAAGCTTTTACAAAGACTTCTAGGCGTGGACAGACCACCATTTTGTCGTGTGATGTAATGAGTCCCAGAACGCTTTATTGAAACCACAAACCATAATAATTGTCTCAATGTGCACTTCTAACACCCCCACGTTCATTCAGCTCAATTAATAGAAATCACGCTGTTTTTTTATAAACACAATTAGAAAAGCAAAGCTGTAACCAATTATCGGTTAATGTCACACATGTGTCCATCAAAGCGAAACGAAATTAATCCGTTTTGGTACTAAGCCGACATGCATGCTAATAATTAAATTATGTGGCACCATACAAACATATTTCTTCACAAAATAGAAAACAGTTTATTTCTGATGGTATTAATGACGCTATGGTAAAAGATTAAATTGCAAAGCGATGTTTTGTGCACGTTATATTGACAAACAAACCCTAATGTGTAAAAGTAAATACAGCTATCGACAAAGGATTCTTATTAATTTATTGGCATTTTCTCGAGACTGTTTGTTCAAGTATTACATACAATGTTTTTTTTACGAGTAACACAGATCTGGAGTCGGTCCAGTTACGCTGAATTAATCTTAATCGATAGACTGTTTCACTGACGGAAAGAAAAACACTGATACTAGATTAAGAAGTGCATTTAAATGTTGTATTACTGATCAAGTACACCCCAACACGTTGATAAAACAGAGATAATTAGCTATGAAACATAACGTGATCAATGTATCACTTAGCGGAGAGGAATTCCTCGCTGCCGATTGCTCCGCAAAATGAGTTTAACTTAATGTTCATGCTTATATCCAAATAAAATTCAAACACGCTTTCCCGGGTACATATATGTATGCTACGTGGGCTGCCTGTCCAGAAAGGGGTTCATTGTTATTTGCTATATAATATGCTAGTGAAAGAAAAGTCGGTGTAGTAGCCTTACTCTTTCCTACTGAACCAATGGAACTATCCCTGGGTGGGTGAATCGGTATGGGGATTCGAACCCAATACTCAAAACCAGCCTTACCAGTTTTAACCGCAACACCACCAAGGCCATGTGTTGTACAAATCAACACCAATGGATATATGATATAAAAACACTTCATCACGAGTAAGATAGCACATACCATTGA
Organism: Gigantopelta aegis; assembly: GCF_016097555.1. Classification (NCBI taxonomy): domain Eukaryota; kingdom Metazoa; phylum Mollusca; class Gastropoda; order Neomphalida; family Peltospiridae; genus Gigantopelta; species Gigantopelta aegis. Next base: position 49,012,386 of record NC_054712.1, on the reverse strand, counting down.
CTGGAACGTGGCATATGCCAACGGCTCCTGCATTCCATCATACCGGAGAAGAGACAGACCATCTACCACAGAGCTGCTTTTAAAATCACCATGGGCTTAATTCACTCAACTCTCGCAAGTTGACCATCTCGCAGTACAATGCAAAAATACTTGCAAGGGGCGGGACCTATCTTCATGGTAAAGTGCTCGCCTTATTCGCGGTCGGTCTGGGACCAATCCACGTCGGTGGACCTATTCGGCTATTTCTCATTCCAGCTAGTGCACCACGACTGGTATATCAAAGGTTGTGGTATGTGTTATCTTGTATCTGCTAGTAATGGAAAACGGTATAGGGTGTCCTCTCTTAAGAATAAATGTCAAAATTACCAAATCATAACAGAAATCAATGATTAATAAATCAATGTGCTGTAGTGGGCTCGATGCGATGTTGCTAAAGAGTTTTCCCCTATACGATTAATGCACGATTTTTCGTAGACGGTTCAACCATGATCCATGGTTCAAATTCGGTTTGGGAGAGGATCGACTGAAGTTTTCATATCATGTTAACGATATCAAACATTTATAATTCTAAACATTTTTGGAGAGGCCCAAGACATATGCCTGTTGGTTGATTCCAAAACCGCAAATGTGGCGGTAACAAGTTTCGTTTAAACACGCTAACGATTTAGTTTTCATCCCCGCTTTAAATATATGTTTAACTGCTTTATGTTTTATTTAATTTGTTGTTGTTGTTGTTGTTGTGTGTGTGTGGGGGGGGGGGGGGGGGGGTGCACGTGAAATCATTTCGGATATTTTTGAATACTCATCGTAAACCAAGCTTATCAAGCTTTAAGACTTTCTGTTTGAACCAACGACGAGAAAACGTCCTAAGAAAAAGTATTGAAACGTTTCGTAGATGATTGCACCACCGTATCCAGATTTACAGGGGGTATTCCTTTCAATCAGATTGGTTAGGGCAGTGCTCTTGTCCCTATCCCTGCATTGGTGTCTGTGCAGTGGCGTACCGTGGTTTGCCAGCGCCCGGGGCAAGGCGCCGGGGCAAGGCGCCGGGGCAAGGCAAGTATTGCGCCCCCTAACTAGTGGACCGTTAGCACTCCCCGAGTCCCTTCCACCAGTCCAGAATTTTGCGCCCGGCCACTGGGCCTGTGCTTCATAACATTATAAGGGATGTTTTTCACCGCCAAACAAAATCCTGCTTAATATGTCGGTAGATGGTTGTAAAGTAATTGGAATAGATGAAAATATTGGAAACGTTTCGAAATTAGATATAAAGGTATTCAGCAATCTCTAATGTCCCAAAATCTATTATTTTCTCAAGAGCTATTACAAGCATGAAACGATATTAGAGGCTAATACGGCTGCCCTCGAACACTACAAATAAAACGTGCAAGCAGCAACAAGCAAAACTGCATTTTAAAAAATTATATATTTCACCTTTAAAATATAAAACATTCAGTTTTGTTATTGAAATGTTAACAAATATCTTACCTGTCGCTTCATCTTTACACTGTTTATAATTTAGTTCTGCTAAGTCCAAACGAAAAACGTTACAGCTGGTTATAAGCATCTTCCTCTTTGTTGTGCCCTGCACTATAATGCAATTAACCCACTAACCTCCGTCCACAACCTGTTTGATATAATCACCCTCAGATCTGTTACATTGTTGTATTGTACTGATGAGCTCAGAGCATCACCAAATCACTGCGTTCAAAGGACACGCTCATTCCATCATTCCATAATGAGTTCTCTTAGATACACTCGGTTACTTTTGACGACACGGTTTTCCCATAACGTACCCCGCGGTACAATCAATCCAAGATAACGGTATTTCTACAGTTAACTACACGCCAGTGAGCAAAAACCAATACCGTGTTCACAGAAAGCACTTTGGAAACAGGAAAAACAATAATTATCCAATTATATGAGGGGGAAAATATTATCTGTTGTTTTGGTACAAGGCATACCAAAGAAAAATAACATATATTGTTATTATCGTAACTGAAAGGAGATATTAGATATCGTTTTTGAGTAATAAATACACAAAAGAGTTGATTTGGAAACTGAAGAACTTGAAATTTTATGGTGGGGAAATATTTCCGTATAAATCTAAATCTATGCTTGTGGGTTTTCTTTATCGACCACCAAATGCAACGATTATATGGCTTGACTAATTCCATGCCATTATAGAAAAAGCTACCACATTTAGCACATGCGCAAGACAGGCCTCTATGACGCTTTGGTTAAACAATCGGGTGCAATGCTGGTAGACGCTGGGTTTGAATACCTCTAGGTAGCAGAACACCAAATAGTATTTCAGCTGGTCGAAGTTCGAGGTGCACCCAACTTATCATTTCAAATCCAATACTACCAGGTCAGGTCAGGTCAGAGTGTTTAACGTGCACATTCAGAACAAGCTGTTGTAGCGCACACCTGTCCTGGGCACAGGTGCCGGCCTCGGCTGGTTCCTCCGTCCAGGACAGGAAAGGGGTGGGTGGGTTGCAAGGGGGACAGCCTGCACGGCAGGTGCAAAGGAGCACCAGCAGTCCGACCGTAGCCAGTAACAGGCGGAGGGTGGTATGGTGCTATGGAATTTGGAATGTCCCATAGGATTAAGCCAAAAGATGGCCTCAGACCACAATTAATTTCGCTATATGTTTCTATATAGCCTTAGTGGCTATAACATTTTTATTAATATCAGCAGGCCCGTGAAGTTTTGTATGTACCTTTGCCTGCATGGGGGACACATACCCTGAAAAGGACAACCCCTGTTGTCCAGCTCTTTCTCCCAGCATATTGGTTTAAACAGACACACCCTCTAAACCAGGCCGGAGTACACCCATTTTACACAAAAAGCACTACTTTTGCATGGGCCGGAATTACCACAAACAAGTCTTCAATGTCAACAAGTTACACATGTTTACAAACTACATGCTATCCCCTGTCACTTCAGTCAAACAGTTGCCACTTCATAGCTGTCTGCCATGAAATAATCACAGTCAAACAGCAGACTACTTGCGCGGTGAAACTTCCGGATTTTGGACAACCAAATGGGAAGATAACTGTAATCTGAGGCCAGATAACGATAGAGAGCTATGTATAGTTTTAGAAATTAGTAAGCCGTATACTTCCAGTCCTGCCATTGGTGATAAATGTAATAGTGTTTGTTGTCATACAATGGTGTTTCGCCAGGCTAGTAAATTCCTGTAATTTAATGTGAACTGGTATCGGTGTACCTGCTAATATTGTGCTTGAACTGTGTGCGGGAATCTTACTAAAGTCAAGATGACAATTCGTGTGTGTAAAACTAGGATAGTCAATGACGCTTCACAACATGTCTGAAATGAGCAGCTTAACCTCCAGTTTGTTTTCCAATTTACTTTAATGGCGAGTGTGGTAGTATTTCTACCCATGGTGTATATGTTGATTGAAGCGCAGTTTTTGTCACATACAGTATTGTCGTCAATGTGGTTTGGTGGTATACACAATGTACCGGTATCAGCAAGACGCTCACTACGTTTTAATCATTACAGCTTGAACTATTTTAACATGCCCCTAGGAAGGAAGGACATGGTTTATTTAACGACGCACTCAACACATTTTATTTACGGTTCTGTGGCGTCGGACATATGGTTAAGGACCACACAGATATTGAAAGAGGAAACCCGCTGTCGTCACTTCTTGGGCTACTCTTTCCGATTAGCAGACTGGGATCTTTTATATGCACCATACCATAAACAAGATATCACATACCACGGGCTTTGATGTACCAGTCAATATAGCCCAATGGGCCCACTGACGGGAATCGATCCCAAACCAACCCGGGACATAATTCAATCATTAGAGTTAGGTTTATTACGCTGGCGTCTCCATCACAGGCACTCTCCACTGATCTGTATCTTGGGTAGCCTAGTCAGTTGAGGGATTTGCACGTTGAGAGTAATATCAAATAAAACGCCAATAATTCTGAGACCTTGATTTTTGGCGATTGCTGGTATCTGCATTACAGAATATATGTTCCGTTCATACGTGTATGCCTCTCGTAAAACAGCATCAACAAAACCCGAGGATCACCCGTATCCGGTGGTCATAACGATGATTAATTGTACGTCTTTAGAAATATGCTTCCTACACAAACAACCACATCACTTAAAATGTTTTTTTCTGTTTTAAACATCTATCATGGTGTGTGCCAAAACAATCTTAGCTAATTAGTCTTTCACGCGGTCAAATATCTGGTCCATATTAACGACGCACGGTCAACTCATGCACCACAAAGCACCGCAAAACTGTTATGAATTTTTTTTGGCTTAGACCATTTCGTAGATTTCACGTCTGGTAGAATAGTAGTTTGATGGACTATAAGTTTTATCTTTTTTAACATCTATCATAGTCTACTGTATGCCAAAATAATCTGAGCAAATGAATCGTTCACACTGTCAAGTAATTGGTCTACAATAACGACACATGGTCAAATCAAATACCGCAAAGTACACTGAAATTGTTTTGGATTTGTTGTTCTTTTGTTGGGGGGGGGGGGGGGGGGGGGGGGGAGAGGCTTTGACCATTTTGTACATTATCATCTGGGATCGAATGGTAGTTTGTTGGACTTTATGGTTTATCTTTTTAACATGTATTGCAAAAATAATTCTTAGCAAATGAGTTTTTCATACGGACAAGCAGCTGATGTATATTAACAACAGAACCAATAAATTTACAACTGGTTTTATATGGACGAAATACCTTAAGTGATCTCTAAAATTAACAATATGTATTTGTGTCAAAATATTTATTAAACAAACACATTGTTTTCCTTCAAACGAATCGAATGGTTAGACTACACTTCTTTTGTTTTTGCGAAAAGCTGCATATCTTCTTTGTTTTCGTGTAGCTCTAGTTTCTTCCCAAATCTTGCTGTATATAATATCTTCTTTTCCTCAATCTGATTGTTATCGAACTAAATCTGTGTATAAATTTTACATAATATTACATACATTACTATTATATTCTAATTATGTCATTGTCGCTGTTATATTATAAGGGGGAGGGACGAAGCCCAGTGTAAAGCGCTCGCTCGATGCGCGGTCGATCTGTGATCGATCCCCGTTAGTGAGCCCATTGGACTATTTCTCGTTCCAGCCAGTGCCCCACGACTGGTATATCAAAGGCCATGGTATGAACTATCCTGTCTGTGGGATGGTGCATATAAAAGATCCCTTGCTGCTAATCGAAAAGAGTAGCCCATGGAGTGGCGACAGCGGGTTTCCTCTCTCGATGTCTGTGTGGTCCAAAACCATATGTCTGACGCCATATAATCGTAAATAAAATGTGTTGAGTGCGTCGTTAAATAAAACATTTCCTTCCTTCCTATTATATTGTATTGTATTGTATTGTATTGTTTGTATTGCATTGTATTGTATTGTATTGGTTTATTATATTATGTATATATAGGAAAGGGCCTAGTAGTAAGTTGGCAAACTTGTGCCCAATCCTTTTGTTGTTTATGCAATAAAATATGTTTCCAATCAAAATTAACAACACAAGATCAATTCGGGCAAAACAAAGTACCACAAAATTGTTAATAATTGTTTTGTAGATTTTACGTCTGATAAAATGGTAGTTTGTTAAACTGTACGTTTTATCGTTTTAAAACATCTATCATAGTCTACTGGATGACAAAATAATCCCAGCAATGACTCGTTCATACAGTCAAGTAATTCGTCTAGATTAACAACACATTATTAACTTGAGCACCGCAAAGCACAGCCAAATTGTTAAGAATTGTTTTGACGTGTACATAATGGTAGAATCCATTTAACTAATTGGGTTTTCTCTCGTTCCGACCAGTGCACCACAACTGGTCAAAGGACGTGATATGTGCTTTCCTGTATGTGGGGAAAGTGCATATAAAATATCTCTTGCTGCATTAGGAAAAAATGTAGCGGGTTTCCTCTGATGACAACGTGTCAGAATTAACCAAATGTTTGACATCCAATAGCTGATGATTAATTAATCAATGTGGTTTAGTGGTGTCGTTAAATAAAACAAACTTTTTAACTGATTTATATTAACAACACAAGGTCAACTCGATCATCTAAAAGCACCGCAAAACTGTTAATAATTGCTTTGGCTTGGACCATTTCGTAGATTTCACGTCTGATAACGAATGGTAATTTCTCTAACTGTAATAAGATGTGTCTGTAGACGGTGTGACGTGTCTGTAGACGGTGTGACGTGTCTGTAGACGATGTGACTTGTGTGTTGGCGGGGATGATGTAACAAGATATCTACAAACAGCGGTTACACAATGCTGGGTGCGGGGCGCGTGACAACTCGCTCTGTGAGGTTTCCATCTCGCCGTGAAGTCAGATTTATATCAACCGAGTGGCAAATCTCACATTGAACTTTGTAACGCACTGTTTAATACAGCGACTGGAAGAGTGCAGTGCAACCCGATACACTGACACACACGGGAATAATGCGCTGCAGACTTGCACTTTTGTTTGTTAGGTTTCTCGGCGTCCCATTGCTGTCCAAAATATTGTTTCAACATGCAGCTAGCTATCCAAGACCTTATTAGGTGACCTTTGTATACAGAAAGGGGACATGCGGGCCAGGTGCGTATGCAGGTTTTCGGGGGTCGACACCACCCCACCCCCTGCCTGCTCGAGAAAATTATTTTTTTCAATACACATTCAGGGGAAGCTTGATTTCACCCCACCCCCACCCCCCATAAACTTCACTCGCCAGTCTAGACCTCCTCCTAAAATTCCTGCACATGCGCCTGCAGGTTTTACAAATAAATTACTGTATCAGGCAGGCAAAAAGTGTTTTGTTTAACGACGCCACTAGAGCACATCGATTAATTAATCATCAGCTATTGGATGTCAAACATTTGGTAATTGTGACATATAATCATCAGAAGAAACCCGCTACATTTTTCCTAATGCAGCAAGGGACCTTTTATATGTACCATCCCACCGACAGGAACCTCAGTGATCAGACAAGAAATTAAGTTGTAGGCAGAAATTTGATATAGCGTTGTAAGAGGATTATGTAAAAACGAGGAGTTGCTTCTTGCCCTCTGTTACTAACAAAATAAACACACGCCAACCACCCCTCCCCCGCCACCTCCTCCCTAGTTCTAGAAGTAATCAAACATCAGATATGTGCTTCCATTAACGAAAGGTTCAAGCATGCCTATGTTGAGAACACCTTCCCCATTTCCAGTAAACTCTAGATAGAGGTATTCTCAGAGAGCAACCCCTAGTGGTACATGAAAATGAAAATGTTTTATTTAACGACGCACTCAGCACATTTTATTTACGGTTATATGGTTAAGGACCACACAGATATTGAGGGAGGAAACCCGCTGTCGCCACTTCATGGGCTACTCTTTTCGATTATGTGTCATGTCATAGGGTTTTACGTGCACATTCAGAACAAGCTGTTGTAGCGCACGCCTGTCGTGGGCACAAGAGCCGGTGTCGCCGGCTCCTCCGTCCATGACAAGAAAGGTGGGGGGAGGGGAGAGGAGGGACCGCCTGCACTGGCAGGTGCAAGGGAGCACCAGCAGCCCGATCAAATCGGTAGCAGGCGGGTAGGGGTGGTGGTGGTGCTATGGAATTTGAATGGAGCAGTTAAATGCCAAAGAGAAAAGGGTGCGCAATTTTGATTGAGGGAATTTGGCGCAATTTTGAACGGTCGGTCGAAAGGTAAATGGCCGAGCTAATATAGGTTTTGATATTAGTGAATCGAGAGTAGCTCGTTCATTTTAGACCTTTACGATGCTGTGGTGTCTCCCAAGGTTGCCCATAGGGCATCACCAAGTACCAAGTTATTACCAGCAGCAAGTATTGAGGGTTTGGGTGGGGGAGGCCGATATTCATTTTTCGATTAGCAGCCAGGGGTCTTTTGTATGCACCATCCCATAGACAGGATAGCATATACCACGGCCTTTGATATACCAGTCGTGGTGTACTGGCTGGAGCGAGAAATAGCGCAATGGGCCCACTGACGGGGATCGATCCCAAACAGACCGCGCATCAAGCGAGCGTTTTACCACTGGGCTACATCTCGCCCCTAACATGCCCCTATACCACTAGGATTTCAGGCATGTCCATCTCGGGTCCGGTCTCTGGATAGCCAGTGTCCTGACCCGGGATGTAATTCAATCATTAGAGTTAGGTTTATTACGCTGACGTCTCCACCACAGGCATAGGCATCAGGCGAGCACTTTACCACTGGGCTACGTCTCGCCCCCTCCCCTAGTGGTAATGCTATGGTTACATATATAATATTATATTTATACAATCTATGTGTAACTAGAGTTGATGTTTGGGGTACCTGTGGATATGCCACAGATATGTTGAATGTGAAAAAAAAAACACTTTGTTATGTCAATATCCAGTTAAGGTCCAAGCATGTCCGTCCTGACTACCATATGTGACCTTGCCGGGAATAGTGTCCAGAACAGACTTCCTATCCTGGACGGAGGAACCGACTGAGGCCGACACCTGCGCCCAGGACAGGCGTGCGCTACAACAGCTTGCTCTGAATGTGCACGTTAAACTCTCTGACCTGACCTGAGAACAGACTGACGGATCTAATTACTAATGCTGGTATGAGGTTGCCTTGTCCTAAATATACAAATATAAATATGTTGCCTTGCCTATATTAATTAAATGGTTAAATGAAAGGGTTATGTGAAACTGGCTAATTTCCACCGTCTTTTGGATAGAACTCTGTCGAAGTCAGACGTTGTGCCCACGATAGTCGTGCTTGAACAGTTTTCTCATAAAAACATGCCACAAATGCATCATACCCATACCAGTGACTATTTTTGTAAAATAATATAATGACCCACATAAAATAACTTTATTAAACATTAATTTAATATTTAGTATATACTTTGTTTAATCCCGTGGGCTCATTTGGGCTATCCTGCTGGGGTGTCGTTAAACATTCATTCATTCATTCACTTATTCACTCATTCATTCATTCATTCATTCATTCAATCATTCATTCATTCATTCATGGGGCTATTTCTCGTTCTAGCCAATGGACCCATCTGGTATATCAAAGGCCGTGGTATGTGTTGTCCTGTCTTATGGAAAGTGCATATAAAAGATCCGTTGCTGCTAATAGAAAAATGTAGCGGGTTTCCTCTGAAGACTACGAGCTAAAATTACCAAATGTTTGACATCCAATAGCCGATGAGTAATAAATCAATGTCCTCTAGTGGTGTCGTTAAACAAAACAAACTTTAACTTTTTTTTTTTCATCCCACAGCCTTTCAGTCCAACGCCGGGTATTAGTGTATATGTATGTTTGTTAACGCCGAGTGGCTGTTTGTCGAGGGCTGGGTGGATACCACAGCTAACATTACATAACCTGTTTATGTACATACATGTACAAGATATGCACGGAAATACATTCCACGCAATCACTCCCTGCGCACGCGTCACTGATCGAAATATGTTTGCAATCTGTGACGCGATGGTAATTTTTATACGAAATAAAAACAGGTGTTATGCGGTAACACCGTGTATCCAGAAAGCATTACTAGTGAAGTGGAGTATTATCAGTCACGTGGAACATTACCAGTCATGTGCAACATTACCAGTGAAGTAGAGTATTATCAGTCACGTGGAACGTTACCAGTCATGTGCAACATTACCAGTCAAGTGGAATATTATCAGTCAAGTGGAACATTAAAACAGTTATGTGCATACTACCAGTTCTGACGATCCCATTAATGAAGTCTGTCGAGCATTGTACATTATATTTACCATAGATTTACACTCAATAGCCGATGTATTTTTCGTGCTGGGGTGTCGTTAAACATTCATTCATTGTTCACTTTAACAATCTGACTGATTAATCAAGTGCTAGCTCAGAAAATATGAGAATAGAACAGAACTTTATTACACAACGGCATATTAGAAATATACAATGATAATATTTTACAGTGACAAGATGGGCTTTACAGGTATAAGAAAGAAATGTTTTATTTAACGACGCACTCAACACGTTTTATTTATGGTTATATAGCGTCATATTGTTAAGGACCACACAGCTATTGAGAGAGGAAATCCGCTGTCGCCACTTTATGGGCTACTCTTTACGATTAGCAGCAAGGGATCTTTTGTATGCACCATCCCATAGACAGGATAGCACATACCATGGCCTTTGATGTACCAGTCATGGTGCACTGGCTGGAGCAAGAAATAGCCCAATGGGCCCACTGACGGGGATCGGTCCTAAACCGACCGCGCATCAAGCGAGTGCTTTACCACTGGGCTACGTCTCGCCCCTCCCATTAATGAAGTCTGTCGAACATTGTTCACTTTACCAATCTGACTCATTAATCAAGTGCTAGTACAGAAAATATCAGAACAGAACAGAACTTTATTACAACTCAGCCGTTACACAACGGCATGTTAGGAATATACAATAACAATATTTTACAGTGACAAGATGGGCTTTATAGGTATGAGAAAGAAATGTTTTATTTAACGACGCACTCAACACATTTTATTTACGGTTATATGGCGTCAGACATATGGTTGAGAACCACACAGATATTGAGAGAGGAAACCCGATGTCGCCACTTCATGGGCTACTCCTTTCGATTAGCAGCAAGGGATCTTTTATATGCACCATCCCATAGACAGCACACACTACGGCCTTTGATGTACCAGTCGTGGTGCACTGGCTAGAACGAGAAATAGCCCAATGGGCCCACCGACGGGGATCGATCCCAGACCGACCGCGCATCGAGCGAGCGCTGTACCATTGGGTTACGTCCCGCCCCGCACATTTATGAGCATGGGGGGGGGGGGGGGGGTGAAGTTTAAAGACTATCATTTAGTTTTAAAATATATTGTATATAAACACCATCTACAAAAGGATTCAAGTCAATGTATTATTTGTGCTGGGGCGTTTTACTGTCTCAATGGCTGGTGGGTGCTGGGATCGCACTATACTGACTTCTCTCTCACTAACAACTAACAACTAACTTACTGTCCTGGACAGATCTCTCAGATAGCTGACGTGTGTGTTCATTCGGTCATTAAAAAATAACCCCTTTATAATAATATGATCAAAAACCTTTATAATAATATGATCATCGGCCTCGGTGGCGTCGTGGTTAGGCTGTCGGTCTACAGGCTGGTAGGTACTGGGTTCGGATCCCAGTCGAGGCATGGGATTTTTAATCCAGATACCGACTCCAAACCCTGAGTGAGTGCTCCGCAAGGCTCAATAATAATAGGGCCTTCCTGAAAGTAAGGTTGAGCCCCCAATGTCACCAATACCTTTCCTTCTCCTAGGGCAAGTAATATTTTATTTTATTTTAGACAGCCCGATCAATTTGCGACTAAAAGGTAGTAGACTAGAGCATATATAATATAGTAAATAATATTTAGAACTGCGCTCAATTTTTTTTTATAAATTAATTTGGCCCTGTTATTTTTATTTTTTATGGTTTAGAACTAAAATTCAAAATTGCCTCTTAAAGTTTCTGTCCCGAGTCGGGCCTCTGGCATCCAGAGACGGGACTTGGGATAGACATGCTCGAAACCTTAGTGGTATAGGAGCATGTTAAAATTTAAACAACAACAACAGCAAGGCTCAATGGGAAGGTGTAAACCACTTGCACCGACCAGTGATCCATAACTGCTATCCTGCCTGTGGGAAGCGCAAATAAAAGATCCCTGTCGTAAAAGAGTAGCCTATTTGGCGACAGCGAGTTTCCTCGAAAAACAGTGTCAGAATGACCATATGTTTGACGATGATAAGATAAAAAAATCAATGTGCTCTAGTGGCGTCGTTAAATAAAACAAACTTTACTTTATAATATGATCAAATTAGTCGTCTTTAGTTGAAAACCTCACACCTTGAACACTCACATTAAGTGGAAAAAAAAATCATGTTACAAAGAGTTCAACCTGAAAGTAATTACAAAAACTTTTAACCACATGTCAAATTACCTTGACCCTTGCCTTTGAGATTGCATTTGAACAAGAGAAAATGCTCATGTGTTTTGGTCATAGCCTTTGAGATTGCATTTGAACAAGAGAAAATGCTCATGTGTTTTGGTCATCAACGAATATCGCCAACTGCTTTATTGTACCACTAAAAATTTCGATCGCTCTCACTCTTTATGGTTTGGTATGGTGATTCGTTTTCATTTTCATACCTGTTAGATTAGTGGTTATAGCTAACACAAAAAACATCCAGAGAACGGAGCGTCACAAAAAATAGATAAAACTTTCATTTCATTTCAACTTATTTTCGTGTTTATATCCAATTAAGGTTCAAGCACGCTGTCCTGAGCACACACCTCAGCTATCAGTGATTAGTGAGAGAGAAGAGGGCGTAGTGGTCTTACAGCTACCCACTGAGTCGTTAAAATTCGCTCTGGGTGAAAGCCCGTACCGGGCTGCGAACCCTGTACCTACCAGCCTTTTTGTCCGATGGCTTAACAACGACATCACTGAGGCCGGTCATAGATCAAACTGTATGACCTATTCTATAGTTAAAATATTAAAAACAAACTTGATTCTGCAGTTTTAACGGGGCATGTTATTTACAACTGTATCGTACTAATATATATCAAACAAACGTATTTTCCTTCTAAAACACAATACCATTATGCTTGTGTGCTATAAAATAAATTTAAGAATTTTTTTTTATAGAAACATAAACAGCCACGTCATAAAACATCCATCAAACTATTTGTCTACAGCTGTAAATCAAGTAACACACATTCCTCTTTTTGCTACAGGACGTAGATTGGTATCTTAAAGTTAAACAGCTACAAATTGACCAGAAAAATAAACCGTTATCCTTACCGTTCAAATGTTCTGTTACTGGCGTCATTTTGGTCATTACTGCTGTATTATCAAATTACTGCTGTATTATAAAATACTTCTTTGATATATATCCCACTTTGGCGGCATTGACCTAAAAAAGAGTGCCCTTCCCTTTGACATCTTGCTAGGCAGTGGTTCGTACAAAGGAAAACAATTCACAAGGAAAAGAGGTGAAATGTGATATTTGTAAACAGAGCAAAACGTTCCACGGCCATTCTGATCGACAGAAGACAGTTTTCAATGCACGACCTGGATCCATGTTGGAGAGTTATGGTGGGGGGGGGGGGGGGGGGGGGGCGAGGGCTTCTCAAGGGTCTGTCTATCCTAAAATAACTAGAGAGGGTACGAAATCAAAACCAGGGTAAGGTAATACATCTGTGATATCAGATTAGTTTAAATTTTTTAAAAGGGCACTTTTGGTTTTTCAAAACAAAAAGTAGTTTCTCTCTCTCTCTCTCTCTCTCTCTCTCTCTCTCTCTCTCTCTCTCTTTTTTTTGCTCCATACCACCCCCACACCCACACCCAAACCCCTCACTACGTATCATCTTGGTTTTCTGTTTTGTAGCGGGTCCAGAAAGAGGGAATTAAAATAAAAGTTGCTTTTTAATTTTAGAACATACAGAAAGAACAACAGTAACGTAGTTTTGAGTAAGAATATGCCTGGCGTTCTATGGGACGGGACGTAGCCCAGTGGTAAAGCGCTCGCTTGATGCAATGTCGGTTTAGGATCGATCCCCGTCGGTGAACGCATTGAGCTATCTCTCGTTTCAGCCAGTGCTCCACAATTGGTGTAACAAAGGCCGTGATTTGTACTATAATGTCTGTGGGATGACGCATATAAAATATTTCCTGCTGCTAAATCAGAGTGGCCGCAGCGGGTTTCTTCACTAATAATCTATGTGTTCCGTAGCCATATAACAGTAATTAAAATATATTGAGCGCGTCGTGAAACAAAACATTCCTTCCTTCTTTCTTTAAAATAACAGACACTATGGCCTATTTTTCACTATTAAAACCAAATCAGACATTTCTTAATTTTAATTGTTTAGATTATCCATTTCCGTACATCTGAAGTGTTCATCTGATCATCCTGGTGTTTCTAATGCCACAAAATTCATTTATCATATTTTTAAAAACGCATATATGATATACCTTTGAGAAGTAACGGTTATGAAGAAGAGCTCTAGTCTATTTACAAAGCTATTTCTTCGTTTCAACGCCACAGACTCTTGTTTCACTCTGTTGTAACTTTATCCAAATGTGTTGCAGGTTTGTGGATTAATCAAACTTAGCATCCATTTTTACGCGTTGAAACTGGGGTCTGTGACTTTAAATGTAGTTTAGTGTAAGAATATGTCTGGCGGCATAAGAAAAATTTAAAAAATAAAGAAAAAATAAAGAAAAAAGAAAAGAAAAGAACACCGACACTCATCTGGTACACATTCCATCGTTTCTTTGAAAAGTCCCTTCTGTTAGAAATTATTCTCTTTTGTAGCTTGTTTGGACTTTGCGACGAGCAAAACAAAAGTAGAAACCAACGTTTTAACTGTTTAATATCTCTAAACACAAAACATAAATACTCCCGTGTTGAAAATGGTATGTATATACAAGAAAGGTTTATTTAAAGTTTTGTTTTGTTTAACAACACCACTAGAGCACATTAATTAATCAATTAATCATCGGTTATTGGAAGTGAAATATTTAATAATTCTGACACGTAGTCTTCAGAAAAAAAACCCCAACCTCCTTTCATTAGTTGCAACAGATCTTTCATATGCATCATAGTATCAAAGTTTTAGATACACTAAAGCATATTTGGTCATTATTATATAAACTACCGGCCTCGGTGGCGCCGTGGTTAGGCCATCGGTCTACAGGCTGGTAGGTACTGGGTTCGGATCCCAGTCGAGGCATGGTATTTTTAATCCAGATACCGACTTTAAACACTGAGTGAGTGCTCCGCAAGGCTCAATGGGTAGGTGTAAACCACATGCACCGACCAGTGATCCATAACTGGTTCAACAAAGGCCATGGTTTGTGCTATCCTGCCTGTGGGAAGCGCAAATAAAAGATCCCTTGCTGCTAATCGGAAAGAGTAGCCCATGTAGTGGCGACAGCGAGTTTCCTCTCAAAATCTGTGTGGTCCTTAACCATATGTCTGACGCCATATAACCGTAAATAAAATGTGTTGAGTGCGTCGTTAAATAAAACATTTCTTTCTTTCTTTTTTATTATATACACTAAAACATATTTGGTTATTATTTGTATTATGATTTATTTATTAATAGTATTTTGCAATTGTTTTTGAATAGTATAAACCATAGCATTAAAATTTAAATTCTAAATATTTAGTTACTATTTGTTTAGAGAAATAAGTAAAAACTATTATTTGATTTTCGAATAATAATGTAAATATTTGATGACGAGCCACTTGTTCAAACGTTAGTTAGCTTAACTAGTGTTCAATGTTCAAATGTTCATAACCAAGGACTGAATCAATACAAATAGGGCGAGACGTAGCCCAGTGGTAAAGTGCTCGCTTGGTCTGCGATCGGTTTGGGATCGATCGCCGTCAGTGGGCCCATTGGGCTATTTCTCGCTCCAGTCAGTGCACCACGACTGGTACATCAAAGGCCGTATTATGTGATATTCTGTCAATGGGATGGTGCATATAAAAGATCCCTTGTTGCTAATCGAAAAGAGTAACCCATGAAGTGGCGACAGCGGGTTTCCTCCCTCAATATCTGTGTGGTCCTTAACCATATTATGTCTGACGCCATATAACCGTAAATAAAATGTGTTGAGTGCGTCGTTAAAGAAACCATTTCCTTCAATACAAATAACATAACAATTAAAGACATAATGTTGAAACTAGATTTAGGACAACCAAATGTATCCATACATAATCAACTCTTAAAGCTTATTTATTATTTGAACTAAACATAGTTAAAAGGAAAATATTACATTAACTCAGGGTTAATTTAACTATGCTAGGATCCACTGGGCCCAGGTCATTTCTTACGTGTGTAATTTCCATCTCTTTACCGCGCACCCTGATACAAAAAGACGTGTTCGCGTGTTGAGATGGAAATCAAGTGAAATCCACCTGCTGACGACTCTGTTGCGTCTGTGTGTGTGTATTTTCTCGGTGTTTCGCTTGGTTCGGTCTTCGCAACACGTGGTGGACACGTGGGTTGGGCAGTCAGAGGAAGTTAAACAAAGAAATTTCCTCCCGAGAATGTTACGTTTCCGCGCTGGAGTTGGTAACATTTGTACACGACTGCTACTCTCTGTACATGTAATATACAAAGTGCAGAATTTTCAGGCACGTAGAAGAGATTTATGCAGGAGGGTCTAGACTGCGAGGTTTCTAGAGGAGGGAGGTCGAGTCATGCTTCCCCAGAAAAACAATATTTAAAAAAAAAAAATCGTTTCAGTGGGAGGGGGTGAGGTTAACCCTCTGCACACGCGCCTGCTTTTAAAATTGAGACAAAAGGATAGTTTTATTAGGAGTTGATGGCAGTGTTAATTTTAAATCAATTTTTTTTATTATGGTACTGCACTTAGAAATACTTTAGGTGACCTTTTTTTTATAGAATGAACCCCTTTCCTAATTTGTTTTTAATTCCATAGCCGTCCTTGGATAGGGATGCGAAATGTCAGTTTCAAATAGTGCGTGTTTATATTGCGACACGTAATTTACTACCAACCACGCAAACTGACAACGCATTTGTATCGCAGCTGTGCACGCGTTTCGTTACCTGGCAGTAGTGTTTGCGTTTTAACATGTAGATACACACACACTTGCTGTGTTTTGTTATAGTTGGCAGGTTAACGCTTCAGTTTAAATGTCAGAGGTCAAAGGGCAAGAAACTGTTATCATTTTGTACATTTTGTTTAAGGAGAAGAGTTTCTGTAGGTGGCTGGAGTGCACAACTTTGTATGACACAACAGTTACACTGTAGATTACACTTGTTTATACTTTACGTGTACATCGATCACACGCTGTTTGTTGTTGTTTTAAAGTTAAACTTTGTTTTGCTTGACAACACAGTCATGGCACATCGATCATCAGCTATTTGGAAGGAAGGACATGGTTTATTTAACGACGCACTAAACACATTTTATTTACGGTTATATGGCGTCGGACATATGGTTAAGGACCACACAGATATTGAGGGAGGAAACCCGCTATCGCCATTTTAATGGTCTACTCTTTTCGATTAGCAGCATGGGATCTTTTATATGCACTATCCCATAAACAAGATAGCACATACCATGGCGTTTGTCGGCTGTTGGGTGTCAAACATTTGGTAATCCTGACAGTCTTCAGAGGAAACGTCCCACAGACAGGACAACACATACCACAGTTTTTGATATACCAGCCACAGGGCACTGATTAGGACGGGGGAAACGCAATAGAAAGATGGATATATTGATAGATAGATAGATAGATAGATAGATAGATAGATAGATAGATAGATAGAAAAACCAGGATGGCTAGAAACACTTCGGTTCTACGGAAATGGATAATCTAAACATTAAAATATAAGTAATGTTTGATTTCAATGACCATAAACAGCTCTAATCGTGAAAAATATGCAGTAGTGTCTAAAAACTAGGGTCTGTCCCTTTAACACAAACTCTTATCTCTATTCAAAGCAAACTCCAAAGGATATTTTAACAAAATTGTAGCAGTATGTTCCCATAAATCACAGCCTGTGCCTCGTCTCTAGGTCAGTCATCTCCCACAATATAAGAAAAGTGAAAGTTACTAGTATAAACATTTTAAGTTATATAAAACATTCTGAATATATTTTAAATGTCATCTATGAAGGACAATATATGCAATAGATTTTTTTTTTTTACTGTTAACATTGTCACTAATGGAAACTGAATTGATGTAAGGTAACCTAGCAGAAATACATAATAATTACTGAACATGATTGGACAGATACTTTACCGCACAGCGTATTGCTGCGGAGTTTTATTGTTGATACCGATCTTTTACTATCAGACGTTCAGGTTGAAGGGAGACAACTCGGTACATTAAAGATGACTTGGATAACATGAACTGTATAATGCGTCTAAAGCGCTTTTGACCGATAAAATTTTAATTTTTGAACTGTTACCAAAGATGTTAAAAATATATACTTAAATGCAAAAGTTATTGTAACATGGATTGTTTGGAGTAATAAATTTGTGACTGATGGATGTAAACCAGAGAAAATGTGCATGAAAATGAAACAGCTAAAAGAAATGCAACCAAGCAGTTGTTGCAGCGACTGCATGCTTTGTGCAAGAAACATGGAATATTCGGGAGAAACGCTGTCCAGTGTTCACCATAAAAGGCCAGACATTCAGTCGCAAATCATTGCCTCTCTGTGCAGCCTTCAGAAGTCTAGAAGTCAGAAAAACACCATTAGTGAACTGTTTCATGCAATTTCGTCATGCCACGCCTGAGTGAAAATGACAGATGGCGAGTCATAGGGATGCTTGATTCTGAGACCTCGCAGCGTGACGTCGCACGTCAATTCAACGTCCACATAAACACTATATGTCACTTATGGCAACGATATCAACAAAACAACCAGATCAGGGACTGTCCATTGGCACATGGCAGGTGCGCTCTTTTCATGGACTATTGCTCGTTTCCATACCTTCGGACATTTCTCTTTCCATGTTATAACGTTTCATACACGGCAGTAAAAACTTATCATCAATTATCTTGGTCTTGTGTGTGTCACAATAACTTTTGCCTTTTAGTATAATAATAAGAAAAACCCATAAAACATAAAACAAAAACCTAAAAAAAAACCCCAAAAACCCTTCAGTCCATAAAAAAAACCTCAAAAAAAAAAAAAAGTAACCCGAACGAACAAAAGAAAAATAGAATAAAAGAAGATAAAAGAAGGAAAGAAAGAAGGAAGAAAAGAAACAACGAAAAAGAATATAACTGAAATGAATGTTAATTAAAATATCACAAATCCAAACATTGACATTTGTGTGTAAAAAGTAAAATACGGATGTCAAAAACGATTATTTTAAAAACGGATCATAGACCAACAATGTGGTTGTTTTACGGGGTGTCGGAGGAAATGGAAATGTTTAGCCTAACAAGATTGGCGATTGACGTTTTCCACGTTTTTCTCGTTCCAGCCAGTGCACCACGACTGGTATATCAAAAGCCGCGGTATATGCTATCCTGTCTGTGGGATGGTGCATATAAAAGATCCCTTGCTACTAATGGAAAAATGTAGCGGGTTTCATCTCTATGACTGTGTCAAAATGACCATATGCTTGACATCCAATAGCCGATGATTAATAAATCAATGTGCTCTAGTGGTGTCGTTAAACAAAAAAAACTATCTTTTTCCACGTTTCACCCGATTTACATTATGAAAATAGTTTACATTTGGTTGAATGTTCGTAATATTCGGGTCGTTATGAGGTTCGGGGGAAGGCTAAAGTATCCTTTGTCTTCCTACCCCATCTGATACGCGTATTTAACAAGGAGAAATCGAGGAAGATATACAAGCATAAAAACCAAGGAATCGTCTCACTTTTATTATTCTCAAAATAAAAGAATATTGGTTCAACTAAATCTTAGCAAATTTGAAACTCCAGTCGGTGCATCGACTGAAAGGGCACCAAGGATCTTTTATCAGTACTTTGTCATAAGGGTTTATACTACCAAATCGAATCCCATTGACGACAATAGTAACATATGTGGCTAAAACTCCTACCTGCAGCGTATCAATCAACATAAACGCCACGGATATAAATACTACCACCCTTCACCCTTAAAGTGAATCAGAAAAAAGTGGGAGTCAAGCTGCTCATTTCTGAGATAGCGGGTAGCGCCTATGACTACCCTAGTTCCGCACAAATTTTTTTTACAGGTACCCCATACATGTTTCAAGCACAAGGCTGCTTAACACAGTGGTACTAGATGAAATAAAATTGCATAAATGTTTTGCCCAGATGAAACTTTTTTTTTTACAACCAACACACTCCATTTATCACCATTCACAAGACTTGTGGTGTTCACTTCTCTATCAAAAGTTGGGTGCACCTCGAACTTTGACTCAGCCGGAAGTTATTTGGTTTAGTACTACCATAAACAGTCTTTTGATGTACAAGTCGTGGTGCACTGGGTAGAACGGGGGAAAACACAAGTTTAAAGAGGACGATCATTTCTACGACCAATATGTCTGACAAGACCGTTAGTATACTTGTATTTCTAAGATATACATACTTCCAAGACTCCAATCCGTAACCCTCACTCCTCCCTCAAGAATATTTACGCCATATGAAAGAAGTCTTATTTTTATCAAAATGTGTCCAGAAATTTTGCCAGAACCCATATGACATCCGCTTTCTGTTAAGACGTTTACTTTGTGTGTCTGCTCCATCACGCTCTTCAAGTTTATTTAATCAGCCTTGTGTATCATATTCCATATAATTAGATACTCACTTACCTGAAGAATTACTTCTTTTTTTTTTACCTTCCTGTTGATATAAGATTTGCGATAGTGTGTAGCGGAAAAACCAGATATATTGTAGCTAAGATGAAAGGACCATCAGGACTTTGTCTGAACAGGAGTTAAGACCGTGCAGGACAGGTTATATAATCATGCGGTGCTAAACATCAAAGTTGATTTACATTAAGACACCTGCAGTAAATGTACCTGGAAGATATTATTGGTTGTAAAATAAATGCATGTATTAACTTCGATGATGTATCTAGCACTGTATTTATTAATAAATGTGTAGATGAAGTGTAAAGCTACAATGAGAATATGTTTTATTATTATTACCCATTTCGAATAGAATGGATGAATGTTTAACGACACCCCCAGCACGACATAGATCATCGACGTATGGTTTTAGGGGCGGAATCAGCCGGTAGAGGGCTCCACTGAGGTACTTGGGTCGTAAGATCGAACCTCCTTGATGAACACATTCTGTAATTGATATTATCTCATCCCAATCATTGCCCCACGACTGGTATGTGCTGTCCTGTCTGTGAGAAAGTGCATATAACACATCCCTTGCTGCTAATGAGAAAATGTAGCGAGTTTCCTCTGAAGACTATGTGTGAGTATTACAAAATGTCTGACACCCAGTAGCCGATGATTGATTAATCAGTGGCGGATCCAGAAAACCCATTGGCAGTGACATGAGGTGGAATGCCAAGGGAACTTTGGGGGAGGTTTGGAGGGGGATTAATATATAATAAAATCATAACTATGGCAAAATTTAGGGGGCGGACACCTGCCCCCCTCCCGATCCGCCTATGTTATTCTATGTGTTCTAGTGGCTTCGTTAAACTAAACTAACTTTAAAACTAACTTTAGGTGCAGCCATTGAGCTAGTTCACATAAAATGTATTAAGTCGCCATAAACGGTCAGATTGTGGAATCTTGTTTTAGCCATTTGTGTAACAATGTATTACAAGAAAATCTGTTTGGCGTAATAAAGCAGTGAACCGTGTATTATACTGATGGCGAAAACACACGGGTTTATTAAAACAACATGTGTTGTGTATTTTTCTTTGGGAATTTTTTTTTATGAAACGGGGAGGGCGAAGGGACGATATCACATCTTTAATTCGGTTTATTTAAGTGCGCTTGTAATGATGTATATGTACAGATGGCCTGAGGTTGAAGTCGGTATGTTTCAGTTAATGTGTACTTGTGAGATGTGAAAAAAACAACCCCCCAAAAACCAACGTTCTTTCCCATTTTAGACACTCTGGATTGTGAACTGTTAATATTCTTTTAATATACTACATCTGTACATTTCTGAGTAAAACGAGGCGGGACGTAGCCCAATGATAATGTCGTCGCCTAATGCGCGGTCGGTCTAGGATCGATCCCCGTCGGTGGGCCTCTTCGGCTATTTTTCGTTCCAGCCAGTGCATCACGACTGGTATATCAAAGGCAGTGGTATGTGCTATCCTGTCAGTGGGATGGTGCATACAAAAATATCCCTTGCTAATGGGAAAATGTAGCGGGTTCCGTCTCTAGGACTATTTGACAAAATTACCAAATCTCTGACATCCAATAGCCGATCATTATTTAATCTACTCTAGTGGTGTCGTTAAACAAAACAAACTGAACTTTTTATTCAGGGCCGTACCCTGATCAAAGACCTTGGGGGGGGGGGGGCACTACTTTTTAGAAACAAATGAAACACTATACAAATTAAACCCTGATATGTGTATGCTATTTTCTAGAGCGCCCCCCCACCCCACCCCCCCGAGGGTACGGCCCTGTTATTAGAACATTGAACATAGATCTATCATCGTCATATTACACTTTTATATACCCAGGCTGTGGAGGTTTTTCAACCAGTCCAGGACTGGCAACTTAAGAAACCAGCCAGACTGAGCAGAAAAATGTCCGCTATGGTTTATGCGCTATGACACTGTTTTATTCACGGTAATCCCTGTTGGTTTTTGCTCCAGCCAGTGCTCCACAACTGGCGTATCAAAGGCTGAGGTATGTACTATCATGTATGTGGGATGGAATGAATGAATGAATGAATACCTATTGGGTGTCACACAATGGTAAATACATAAATGAATTGATAATCAACATCAATACAAAATATTCTCAAATCAAGTTAAAAACACGGTGTAATTAGCCGTGCAAAAGTAGAAGTATCACAGGTAAGTATATTACAATTTCGAGTAAAAATCAGCATCTCGTAGAAACTTCAAGATAAGTTCAGGGTGGAATCGAAATGATTCTATCACATTTTGTCTACCAAATATATTTTTCCTCGTCGGTCCAAGATGGTTACATATCGATGCGTCAAGTATGTAATGAATGAAAATGTAATGCAAAATGAATGAATGAATGAATGTTTAATGACACCCCAGCACGAAAAATACATCGCCTATTGGGTGTCAAACTATGGTAATGCAAACAAATAAGGTGATGATCAACATCAATATAAAAATTCAAGATATAAATAAAAACAGTGCAAAAATACAAATACAAATATCACAGATAGATACTGACTTTTACTCAAAACTTCAATGTGTGCTGTATTGGCCATTCTCAAAGAGAATGTTACACCTCTGCACCACGGGGAGGTTACAGCACGCACAGGGGTATGAACGATGCGAGCACGACACTAGACGTTTGTGGAATGGTGCTTTATAAAATAGACTTTATTGCTAATCCCCTGCGCGTGCTGTAACCTCACCGTGGTGCAGGGGTGTAACATTCTCTTTAAGAATGGTCAATACAGCACAAAATTAAAATTTTCATTAAACTTCAGTATCTATCTGTGATGTTTGTGTTTCTTTACACTTTTTGTTTAAATCTTGAGTTTTTATATTGATGTTGATCATCACTTTGTTTGTATTACCATAGTTTGACACCCAATAGCCGATGTATTTTTCGTGCTGGGGTGTCGTTAAACATTCATTCTTTCATTATTGCTAATCGAAAAGAGTAGCCATTTGCGTGGTGGCAGCGAGTTTCCTCTCTCATTATCTGCGTGGTCCTTAACCATATGACCCCACGCTATATATTCGTAAATAAAATGTGTTGAGTGCATCGTTAAATAAAATTGTCCTTTTTTCTTTGTTTTTTTTTCTTTCTTTCTTTCTCGTTCCAGTCAGTGCACCACAACTGATATATCAAAAGCCGTAGTATGCACTAAACTGTCTGTGGGATGGTGCATATAAAAGATCCCTTTCTACTAATGTAAAAATTTTGCGGGTTTCCTCTCTAAGACTATATGTCAAAATGACCAAATGTTTGACATCAAATAGCCAATGTTCTAGTGGTGTCGTTAAACAAAACAAATTTTAACGTAATAATTGTAAAAGTCTGAACACGCTTCATGTAGGATTATTAACATAATTGTTTGTTCTGTGTCTCCATGTTGTATACAATAGACATTTTAATAGATAATGAAATTCATCTTCATTTATATCGCAAGTAAAACAATATACGATTTTGAAACAATGTTTAAATCGTGTAATTATTAGAAAACTGAATCAAATAATTTTTCGTTTATTTTATTATTTTATTTGATTTATTATTTTTCCTTTTTTGTTTTGTTCTGTTTTCTGGACACAGAAGATCTCTGGTTTTCTAAACATAGGAGAGTTCCGTATTGCCGGTAACTCCAAACGATATGATGCCTTACAGGTTGGACTATACCAATTCAAATCCCATAGGCGACCATGTTAACGTTTGTGTTTAAAAACACTATATGCAATATATCAACCAAACTGTGACCCATAAATATCAGTACTACAACCCCTACCTCAAAGTATAAACTGCAGAAAATGGTACCTTTCATGGCTCATTTTCGGTATAACCAGATGTTTCTGCAACACCCCTAGTTTCGCACAAAATTTGAGTACTTTTTTTTACAGGTACCCCATACATGTTCCAAGCACAAGGCTACTTGACACGGTGGTACTACATCAAATAAAATTGCATACATTTTTAGCCCAGATAAAACTAATTTTTTTTACAACCAACACACTCACATTTAAACCAATCACAGGACTTGTGGTGTTAACTTCTCTATCAAAAGTTCGGTACACCTCGAACTTCGACCCAGCCGGAAATTAATTGGTATAGTGCAACCTATACTGATAACATACATGTTTCAAAAGGTGGTGAATCATGTGTTTTGATGACAACCAGGATCTGGTGTCTTCTGACATAAACTGACAACCTCACTGAAACTGTTGTTTCTACAGTGCAACCTAATTTAATGTACACCTCACAAAGCACATGTATTTTGTACAGTTTTGTACAAATGCAATATGTCATATTTGAAAAAATATTTTTTTTTAAAATAATACTCCTGAAGATATTTACTGTCAGATGTGTGTGTGTGCTCAGCTATATATGTAGAGACAGCATGGCTATTCAGAGTACCTCAACTCCTTAAACTTATTCCATTGAAACACATGTACTTGACTGACCCCTAGATTATGAAGACCTCAATAGGGCACATCAAAGAAATATCAGTATTAAAAAAATACAATGTCTGAGGAAGGTAAAACCAACATGACTGCATCTGTATGAAGTAATGACTTAATGTCCTGCACATCACTGTTGGAAGAAAATCCTGTATGCTGAGTGTGGGCATCTTCAAGTTACCATGTGCGGGAATTTCAAATCCATCAGCTATGCAGATTTTCAAATTGGACCATAAAAACCATTGGCAGCCGCCAATATTCCTGACTATATTTTATGTATACCCTACTGTAGTTGGAGGTTTTAAATATTTGTGATATCTGGAATTATCATGCAGCTTTCGCATATTTATTTTTGATTCATTACTAAAAAAAAACTGTTTTTAAGTGACATAATTACCCGAACATCTATTTTATTGCATTATTTTCTAATTCAGATCAATACAATATGTATATTGGATGTATTCCTACAATCTGTAATCCAGCATATCATTTAGCTATTAACATTGGATAATACAGCATTAACAATAAAATAAATCATCAAATTACACCAAGGTAGATAATCAAATCTGGAAAAATTGGTTCCAAATCTAGTATACACTTAAAATACACTTCATGGGAGCAAACTAAGTGATTATTTAAAAAAAAAGATTTGATCTGGAGACCTAAAGATATGTTTAACAAGCTTATTGTTATGTATAAATGAGAACAGAAGGCACAATAGTGACCAAAATTTTAATTATGGCTTTGGTAAAAAATTTTTCTTCAAAGTAAAAAAATGTTTCCCCTAAAACTACAAATTTGTCTAAAATATGACTTAGCACCCTATAAATATGCCAAAAGGACAATAAAAATCAAGGTCTTTAAAAAGTTAAGCTTTCAGAAGTACACACATGAAACATTAACTATGTTTATAGAAGTTAAAGACATTATCCCAATATTGGCACATGTTATTTTTAATATAAAAATAAATTGCTATTAAAATCTAAGTTCAGACTGCCTAGATATATTAACATATTTAAGAGCAGTTGTATATGGCAAGTCAAAAACCATGTAAATAAGAACATTCAAATCTGTATAGTATGAATTATAGGCCCAAAACCAACTTTTCCTCAGTGCTAATTTTTGTTCAAACTCCATTCAGAGCTATGTACAGTAATTATTGTCAAGGTCAAGGTCATTGTGAACTTGCATGGCCGAGTGACGGCTAATTAATCAAATAGTGTAGTTTAATTTAATTAAATCACAAAAATCATAATCTTTTTTATTATGCACTGAATATGTGCTATAGGTTGGACTATACCAATTCAAATCCCATAGCCGACCATGTTAACGTTGTGTGTTTAAAAACACTATATGCAATATATCAACCCAAACTGTGACCCATAAATATCAGTACTACAAACCCTACCTCAAAGTATAAACTGCAGAAAATGGTACCTTTCATGGCTCATTTTCGGTATAACCAGATGTTTCTGCAACACCCCTAGTTTCGCACAAAATTTGAGTACTTTTTTTTTACAGGTACCCCATACATGTTCCAAGCACAAGGCTACTTGACACGGTGGTACTACATCAAATAAAATTGCATACATTTTTAGCCCAGATAAAACTAATTTTTTTTACAACCAACACACTCACATTTATAACCAATCACAGGACTTGTGGTGTTAACTTCTCTATCAAAAGTTCGGTACACCTCGAACTTCGACCCAGCCGGAAATTAATTGGTATAGTGCAACCTATACTGATAACATACATGTTTCAAAAGGTGGTGAATCATGTGTTTTTATGACAACCAGGATCTGGTGTCTTCTGACATAAACTGACAACCTCACTGAAACTGTTGTTTCTACAGTGCAACCTAATTTAATGTACACCTCACAAAGCACATGTATTTTGTACAGTTTTGTACAAATGCAATATGTCATATTTGAAAAAATATATTTTTTAAAAATAATACTCCTGAAGATATTTACTGTCAGATGTGTGTGTGTGCTCAGCTATATATGTAGAGACAGCATGGCTATTCAGAGTACCTCAACTCCTTAAACTTATTCCATTGAAACACATGTACTTGACTGACCCCTAGATTATGAAGACCTCAATAGGCACATCAAAGAAATATCAGTATTAAAAAAATACAATGTCTGAGGAAGGTAAAACCAACATGACTGCATCTGTATGAAGTAATGACTTAATGTCCTGCACATCACTGTTGGAAGAAAATCCTGTATGCTGAGTGTGGGCATCTTCAAGTTACCATGTGCGGGAATTTCAAATCCATCAGCTATGCAGATTTTCAAATTGGACCATAAAAACCATTGGCAGCCGCCAATATTCCTGACTATATTTTATGTATACCCTACTGTAGTTGGAGGTTTTAAATATTTGTGATATCTGGAATTATCATGCAGCTTTCGCATATTTATTTTGATTCATTACTAAAAAAAAACTGTTTTTAAGTGGACATAATTACCCGAACATCTATTTTATTGCATTATTTTCTAATTCAGATCAATACAATATGTATTATGGATGTATTCCTACAATCTGTAATCCAGCATATCATTTAGCTATTAACATTGGATAATACAGCATTAACAATAAAATAAATCATCAAATTACACCAAGGTAGATAATCAAATCTGGAAAAATTGGTTCCAAATCTAGGATACACTTAAAATACACTTCATGGGAGCAAAACTAAGTGATTATTAAAAAAAAGATTTGATCTGGAGACCTAAAGATATGTTTAACAAGCTTATTGTTATGTATAAATGAGAACAGAAGGCACAATAGTGACCAAAATTTTAATTATGGCTTTGGTAAAAAATTTCTTCAAAGTAAAAAAAATGTTTCCCCTAAAACTACAAATTTGTCTAAAATATGACTTAGCACCCTATAAATATGCCAAAAGGACAATAAAAATCAAGGTCTTTAAAAAGTTAAGCTTTCAGAGTACACACATGAAACATTAACTATGTTTATAGAAGTTAAAGACATTATCCCAATATTGGCACATGTTATTTTTAATATAAAAATAAATTGCTATTAAAATCTAAGTTCAGACTGCCTAGATATATTAACATATTTAAGAGCAGTTGTATATGGCAAGTCAAAAAACCATGTAAATAAGAACATTCAAATCTGTATAGTATGAATTATAGGCCAAAACCAACTTTTCCTCAGTGCTAATTTTTGTTCAAACTCCATTCAGAGCTATGTACAGTAATTATTGTCAAGGTCAAGGTCATTGTGAACTTGCATGGCGAGTGACGGCTAATAATCAAATAGTGTAGTTTAATTTAATTAAATCACAAAAATCATAATCTTTTTATTATGCACTGAATATGTGCTATAGGTTGGACTATACCAATTCAAATCCCATAGGCGACCATGTTAACGTTTGTGTTTAAAAACACTATATGCAATATATCAACCAAACTGTGACCCATAAATATCAGTACTACAACCCCTACCTCAAAGTATAAACTGCAGAAAATGGTACCTTTCATGGCTCATTTTCGGTAACCAGATGTTTCTGCAACACCCCTAGTTTCGCACAAAATTTGAGTACTTTTTTCACAGGTACCCCATACATGTTCCAAGCACAAGGCTACTGACACGGTGGTACTACATCAAATAAAATTGCATACATTTTTAGCCCAGATAAAACTAATTTTTTTTACAACCAACACACTCACATTTATAACCACAATCACAGGACTTGTGGTGTTAACTTCTCTATCAAAGTTCGGTACACCTCGAACTTCGACCCAGCCGGAAATTAATTGGTATAGTGCAACCTATACTGATAACATACATGTTTCAAAAGGTGGTGAATCATGTGTTTTTATGACAACCAGGATCTGGTGTCTTCTGACATAAACTGACAACCTCACTGAAACTGTTGTTTCTACAGTGCAAACCTAATTTAATGTACACCTCACAAAAGCACATGTATTTTGTACAGTTTTTTTGTACAAATGCAATATGTCATATTTGAAAAAAAATATTTTTTTTAAAAATAATACTCCTGAAGATATTTACTGTCAGATGTGTGTGTGTGCTCAGCTATATATGTAGAGACAGCATGGCTATTCAGAGTACCTCAACTCCTTAAACTTATTCCATTGAAACACATGTACTTGACTGACCCCTAGATTATGAAGACCTCAATAGGCACATCAAAGAAATATCAGTATTAAAAAAATACAATGTCTGAGGAAGGTAAAACCACACATGACTGCATCTGTATGAAGTAATGACTTAATGTCCTGCAACATCACTGTTGGAAGAAAATCCTGTATGCTGAGTGTGGGCATCTTCAAGTTACCATGTGCGGGAATTTCAAATCCATCAGCTATGCAGATTTTCAAAATTGGACCATAAAAACCATTGGCAGCCGCCAATATTCTGACTATATTTTATGTATACCATACTGTAGTTGGAGGTTTTAAAATATTTGTGATATCTGGAATTATCAGCAGCTTTCGCATATTATTTTTGATTCATTACTAAAAAAAAACTGTTTTTAAGTGACATAATTTCCCGAACATCTATTTTATTGCATTATTTTCTAATCCAGATCAATACAATATGTATATTGGATGTATTCCTACAATCTGTAATCCAGCATATCATTTAGCTATTACATTGGATAATACAGCATTAACAATAAAATAAATCATCAATTATCAAACCAAGGTAGATAATCAAATCTGGAAAAATTGTTCCAAATTAGTATACACTTTAAAAATACACTTCATGGGAGCAAACTAAGTGACTTATTTAAAAAAAAGATTTGATTTGGAGACCTGGAAGATATGGGTTTAACATGCTTAATGCATGTTATGTACTAAATGAGAACAGAAGGCACTATCTAGTGACAAAAAATTTTAATTATGGTTTTTGGTAAAATAATTCTTCCACAATAAAATAAAGTGTTTCCCCTAAAACTACAAATGTGTCAAAATAGGACTTAGCCACCCTATAAATATGCCAAAAAGGACAATTAAAAATCAAGGTCTTTAAAAAGTTATAAGCTATCACGAAGTACACACATGAATGAAACATAACTATGTTTATAGAAGTTAACAGACAATTAGACCCAATATTGGCACACCATGTTATTTTTAAAATAAAATAAAATGCTATTAAAATACTAAGTTCAGGACTGCCTAGATATATTAAAAAGAGGTAAAGAAGCAGGTTGTATCTGGCAAGCAAAAAACCGCCATGGAAACATGAGAACATCAAATCTGGTATTATTATGACTTTAGACCAAAAAAAACAACTTTTCCTCCAGTGCTAATTGTTGATTCAAAACTACCATTCAGCAGCTATGTACAGTAATTATTGTCAGGTCAAGGTCATCCGTCCTTGAGACTTGCATGGCCGAGCAGTGACGGGCTAATTAATCAAATTAGTGTAGTTTAATTAAATTAAATCACAAAAATCATAATCTTTTTGTTATTTATGCACTGAAATTATGTGCAATAGGTTGGACTATAACAATTCTAAATCCCATAGGCGGACAGGTGTAAAACGTTTGTGTTAAAACACACTTATGCAATATATAACCAAAACTGTGACCCATAAATATCAGTGACTACAACCCATCCTCAAAGTAGTAACTGCAGATAATGGTACTTTCATGGTCATTTTCGGTTTATAACCAGATGGTTTCTGCAACAGCACCTAGTTTGCACACAATTGTAGTACTTTTTTTACAGGTACCCCATACATGTTTTCCCCAAGCAAAACAAGGCTGACTTTGGACCCCACGGTTGGGTTACTACATCAAAATACAAAAATTTTTTGCATACAATTTTTTTTCCTTTAGTAACCCCAGAATGAAAACTAATTTGTTTTTTTTTTTTTTTACAACCACACACCTCCCATTTAATAACCCAATCCCAGGACTTGTGTGTAAACTTCTACTATGCAAAAGTTCGGTACACCGGAACTTCGACCCAGCCGAAATTAATTGGTATAGGGAAACCTATACTCATAACATGACATGTTCAAAGGTGGGGAATATGTGTTTTTAGTGACAAACAGGATTGGTGTCTTATGCATAAACTGACAATCAACTGAAAACTGTTGTTTCTCTCAGTGCAACCTAATTTATGTAACACTCACAAAAAACATGTATTTGTACAGTTTGTAACAAAATGCAATAGTCATATTTGAACAAATAATTTTTTTTTAAAAAATACTCCTGAAGATATTTATTGTCAGGTGTGTGTGTGCTCAGCTTAATATTAAGACAGCATGGCTATTCAGAGTACCTCAACCCTTAAACTTTATTCCATTGAAAACATGTACTTGACTGACCCCTAGATTTGAAGACCTCAATGG